>NC_053126.1:520412-532912 GCF_010015445.1 Perca fluviatilis
ACAGGAAGTAACCAGCAGTAAACAGGCAGTAACCAGCAGTAAACAGGCAGTAACCAGGCAGTAAACAGGCAGTAACTAGCAGTAAACAGGCAGTAACTAGCAGTAAACAGGAAGTAACCAGCAGTAACCAGGCAGTAAACAGGCAGTAAACAGGCAGTAAACAGGCAGTAACCAGGCAGTAACCAGGCAGTAAACAGGCAGTAAACAGGCAGTAAACAGGCAGTAACCAGCAGTAAACAGGCAGTAACCAGGCAGTAAACAGGCAGTAACCAGGCAGTAACCAGGCAGTAAACAGGCAGTAACCAGCAGTAAACAGGCAGTAACCAGCAGTAACCAGGCAGTAACCAGGCAGTAACCAGGCAGTAACCAGGCAGTAAACAGGCAGTAAACAGGCAGTAACCAGCAGTAAACAGGCAGTAACCAGGCAGTAACCAGGCAGTAACCAGCAGTAAACAGGCAGTAAACAGGCAGTAACTAGCAGTAAACAGGCAGTAACTAGCAGTAACCAGGCAGTAAACAGGCAGTAACCAGCAGTAAACAGGCAGTAACCAGGCAGTAAACAGGCAGTAACCGGGCAGTAACTAGCAGTAAACAGGCAGTAACCGGGCAGTAAACAGGCAGTAACTAGCAGTAAACAGGCAGTAACCGGGCAGTAAACAGGCAGTAACCAGGCAGTAACTAGCAGTAAACAGGCAGTAACCAGGCAGTAACTAGCAGTAAACAGGCAGTAACCAGGCAGTAACTAGCAGTAAACAGGCAGTAACTAGCAGTAAACAGGCTCTGCCAGTTCTCTCCGTATATACGTGAGCAGCAGGTGGCGCTCTGCCAGCACACAATGCTTTTTCTTCTGGTCGACCTATTTTTCACAGATCAGATTCACTTTATTAGCCATTTGCAGTGTAACCTGCATTGGAAAAAATGTGCAAGTAGCTCAAAGTGCAAAGTCAACACATCAGAGGACACAACATAAAAACAGACAAACAAAGCCACATGAAGCCTCAATATTAAAAATGCTCAATATAAAAATGCTGTACAATGAAATCCATACATAAATTTAAAGTGCCTAGTTTAAGATGCTTTGTTCAAAGCAATCACAGCTTGTGGAAAGAAACTGTGTAAATGGCGATCAGTAGAACATTTGGCAGAACGATACCTTCTCCCTGAGGGAAGCATCTCAAAGAAAGCCCCAGCTGGATGGCCTGAGGCATCATTAGCCAGTTGCAAAGCTCGATTCAATAGTCTAGCTTTATGTGTGACCTACAGGAGCGGAAAAGTGCAGCCAATAGTCCTGCTGGCTGAGCGAACCACTTTATTCAAAGCCTTCTTCTCTTTTTGAGTGAGATTACCGAACCACACAGTAATACAACTGGTTAGGACACTCTCAATTACACAATAGTAAAAATTCAATAAAATCTTAGTATTTTGAGTAAACTCTCGAAGCCTACGTAAAAAGAAAAGGCGCTGTCTCGCTTTCTTAGCAATGTTAGTCATATTATTTTTTGTGATTGAGGCAAAAATCCTTGATTATGCGGCACGTTTTCTTAAAAAATGCGATGGAATATGCTATATATGATATTTATGCAATTTTATGCGATGAAATTGCAGGAACTTGCAAAAACTGCAGTTTGATGAAATGCATCGATGTGTTCACTTTGCATTGATGAAAGTGGATCATTGAATCGATCCAGATTGATGTATCGTCACATCACTACGGTATTAACGATGGATGCATAAGCATGTAGTGATAATCATATACAGGTTATACACCAGCAGGCCTATGTGCATAAACTCAGACTACAATTTGGCAACCGCAGAAGAGAACAATATGAGTATAAAATGTGCTCTAATTCCAACATTTCCCCTTTTCTCTGTCTCTCTCTTTTTTTTTTTTTTAGGCCAAGTCTAAAGGTTTCTACTCTAAGTACGATCTAGGAGTGAAGTACGCTGAGAAGCAGCATCGCCGCTTTGCCCCGGAGAAGCTCAGGGAGGGTCGTAACATCATCGGCCTGCAGGTACACCTGCCATCTACTGCTTTTTTATTTTTATTTTTATTTCATCACCCTGTGGCTAATGCGCTATGTACAGCACTTTGGTCAGCGCAAGCTGTTTTTAAATGTGCTATAGAAATAAACTTTACTTACTTACTTACCTACTTACCTACTTACTGACTTACTTACTGACTTACTTCCTTACCTACTTACTTACCTACTTACTTACCTACTTACTTACCTACTTACTTACCTACTTACTTACCTACTTACTTACTTACCTACTTACTTACCTACTTACCTACTTACTGACTTACCTACTTACCTACCTACTTACCTACCTACTGACTTACCTACTTACTGACTTACTTACTTACCTACTTACTTACCTACTTACTTACTTTACCCACTTACTTTACCCACTCTTACCCTACTTACTGACTCTACCCACTTACCCACCCACTCTCTACCCACCCACTGATCCTACCCACTCTTACTGACCTACTTACTCACCCACTTCACTTACTCTACCTACTTCACACTTAATTTCACCTACTCTACTTACCTCCCACCTACTCTACCTTCACCCACTCTTACTTCACCCACCCTTACCCACCACTCTTACCCACCCACCGACTCACCCACTTCACTTCACTTCTACTCTTACTTCACCCACTCTACTTCACTTTACTCTTACTTACTTACCCACCCACTTACCCACTACTTACCTCCACCCACTTACCCACTTTCACTTCACCCACTTACCCACCACTTCACTTGCTTCAACCTCGCCCACCCACTTGCCACCTTGCCTACCCACTTCACCCACTCTCTACCGATCCCACCCACTTACTCACTTCACTTCACCCACCACTTCACCCACTTCACTTACCCTGCCACCCACTTACCCACCTCTACTCTTACTCTTCACCCACTTCACCCACTCCACTGATCCTTACTCTACCCACTTCACTTCACCCACTTCACCCACCACTCTTACTCTACTTCACTTACCTACTCTCACTCTCACTCTTACCTACTTACCCCACCACCCACTCCCACTTCACTCTACACCACTTACTCTTACCTCACCTCACCTCACTACCCACTTCACCCACCCACCCTTACCCACCCACCGACTCAATCCACCTACTTCACTTCACTTCACTTCACCCACTCCCCACTCTACTCTCACTCACTCTACTTACCCACTACCCCACCTACCTCTACTTCACCCACCCACTCTACCCACTTACTACCCACTTCACCCTACTCTACTCTCACTCTGCTCTACCCTGCTTCACCCACTCTGCTTACCCAGCCACCCACTTCACCCACCTCACTGATCCCACCACCTCACTCTTACTTTACTCTACTCCACCACTTCACCCACTTACTTCACTTGCTTCACCCACTCTACCCACTTACCTACTTCTACCCACTTCCTACCTACCTACTGACCTTACTCTACTTACCTACTACTACCTACTTACTACTTACTCTACTTACTCTTACTTACCTCTACTATCTACTCTACCTACTTACTTTTTTTTAGCGACCAAATGACATCCAATGGATTTGTATGCTCGATCTAGAAATAAGTTAGCTGGTAAGGGACATACAGGACATACTGCTCCACCTTTTGCATTTTCTCTGTCACATGATAAACTTGCAGGTGCTGCTAATGGGTATTGTAGCTTCATATTTTGTATTGAAAAACATAAGTAACTTTTAAGGAGGGCCCCTAAACCCCCCACCAAGGGGGACGTCAAGTCTGAGTCAGTCTTCTACAAGGTGATGACAGATTAAGGGGAATTTGGCATCATAGGTGTGATCTGAAATCAGTTTTCAGTCGCCCAGAGTGTCCCCTATGTCCCCAGACTGAGAGAGTGTTTTCAGATATTTAACTTGCTCCATGTCGCGTTGTGTCTCTAGATGGGAACCAACAAGCTCGCCAGCCAAAAGGGCATGACTTCTTACGGCACACGACGCCATCTGTATGATTCCAAGATGGCGATGGAGACTCCTCTGGACCAATCAACTATCAGCCTTCAGATGGGCACCAACAAGGGAGCCAGCCAGGTGAGGAGAGACCCTACCCTGAGATCCACTGATTTAAAGGGTTAGGTAGCCTCCGTTCAGTTTACCGGCGCTGAGCAAACGGGGACGAGGAACAGCTGACTGTGCTGTACTCTCGGAAAAAACATGTCCAGTAGGTGGCCGGGTTGGTTCAGTGGGTAGAGCAGGCGCACATGTACTGAGAGGTCTATGCCTCGATACAGAGGTCCAGGGTTCAACTCCGACCTGTGATGACTTCCTGCATGTCTCTCTCCTTTCTCACCTAGCTGTCTATTAAAGGCGGAAAAGCCCAAACAAATTAAAAAAATTATCTTAAAAGTAGCCTACATTTACGGTAGCTAGCTAACGGTAGACTACAAAGAGAGGAGCTAGCCAACGGTAGACTACAGAGAGAGGAACTAGCTAACGGTAGACTACAGAGAGAGGAACTAGCTAACGGTAGACTACAGAGAGAGGAACTAGCTAACGGTAGACTACAGAGAGAGGAACTAGCTAACGGTAGACTACAGAGAGAGTAGTTAGCCAACGGTAGACTACAGAGAGAGTAGCTAGCCAACGGTAGACTACAGAGAGAGGAGCTAGCCAACGGTAGACTACAGAGAGAGGAGCTAGCTAACGGTAGACTACAGAGAGAGGAGCTAGCCAACGGTAGACTACAGAGAGAGGAGCTAGCCAACGGTAGACTACAGAGAGAGGAGCTAGCCAACGGTAGACTACAGAGAGAGGAGCTAGCCAACGGTAGACTACAGAGAGAGGAGCTAGCCAACGGTAGACTACAGAGAGAGGAGCTAGCCAACGGTAGACTACAGAGAGAGGAGCTAGCCAACGGTAGACTACAGAGAGAGGAGCTAACTAACGGTAGACTACAGAGAGAGGAGCTAACTAACGGTAGACTACAGAGACAGTAGCTAGCTAACTGTAGACTACAGAGGGAGTAGCTAGCCGACGGTAGATCACAGGGAGTAGCTAAGTAGTCAACTAGACTACAGAGGGAGTAGCTAGCCAACGGTAGACTACAGAGGGAGTAGCTAGCCAACGGTAGACTACAGAGGGAGTAGCTAGCCAACGGTAGACTACAGAGGAGAAGTAGCCAACGGTAGACTACAGAGAGGAGCTGCAGCTAGCCAACGGTAGACTACAGAGAGAGCGGGAGCTAGCCAACGGTAGACTACAGAGAGAGGAGCTAGCCAACGGTAGACTACAGAGAGAGGAGCTAGCCAACGGTAGACTACAGAGAGAGGAGCTAGCCAACGGTAGACTACAGAGAGAGGAGCTAGCTAACGGTAGACTACAGAGAGAGGAGCTAGCTAACGGTAGACTACAGAGAGAGGGGGAGATTTTTACGTCCGTTTCGGAGCGACAGAGGGAAAATATTTCAGTCGACACATTAAGTGGAACCGAAATCGTTCGGTTGTGTAGGAACCGGGTTTCGGTACCCAACCCTAGTTCTCAACCCACCCCCCTCCCCATCTTGCTCTGTGTGTCCGGCAGGCTGGCATGACGGCCCCGGGGACCAGGAGGCACATCTTTGACAGCAAGCTGGACCTGGAGACCTGCGACACCACCACCATCTCCCTGCAGATGGGAACCAACAAGCGTGCGTCCCAGCGGGGCATGACCACCTATGGCCTGCCGCGCCAGGTCTACGACAACAAGTACTGCACCAACCCCACCGAGACCTTCAACAACGGCAGCGAGGCCGAGTTCGACGGCTACAACCAGTACGACGACTAAAAGAAACCCCCAGACAGCCCCACGCCCCTCTCCTCTCCACCTCCTCTTTGCTTTTTAACTTCAGACATCCGACCGCGACTGTCTTTGTGACGAGCAAAACCTTCAGGACTCTTATTTATCGCCAGGCCCAAACTTTTAGCGCCGCGTTTTTCGGTTTGTGGTGGAGCTTTGTTAACATTCAGAGTCTAATTTTGATCTTTTTTTATTTTTTATCTGTGGAGAATCTGCAGAAAATTTGCGGGGAATTCTGATTCCGTGTGGCCCATAGACTGTTAAAGCAACACTAGAGAACTGTTTGTACCTTAAAATAATGTTTCCAGTATCGTCTCCGTGGTTCATCAACTCGTAATAGCGTGAACGGCACTTCTGCATTCGCCTCGCGGCTCTCTACCGGCTGTAACCGGCTATAACCGCACTATGTAAGTCTGCCAGATCGGGTAGCAGATCTGTAGTTCCATAGCCTAGAAATCTAGACCACCCTAGCGGCAGCAAATTTATTTTGAAGCCAGGGTCAGTCTAGCAACTCTCCGTTGGCTTGCGAGCTGGAAAGACCAAACTCTAGTCAGGCCAATCACATCGTGTATAGAGTGGGTGGGCGGGGCTTATGGCTGCTGATGCTGCTGGTGAACAGCGGTCTTCTGAAGACTTGGAGTTCAGCTTTTCTTTGAGAAAAGAACAAAGAACGGCTCTGAAGTCATTCTTAAAAAAAGGAAGATGTGTTGGGAGTTTAAAGTTTAATCTATCAGCTAGCTCTGCTACCTTCTTCGTTGCTCTGGTTGGTTGTAACGCTATCCTATTGGTGCAGAGGGAATTTGAAAGACAACTGTTTATCCCGCCGCTCGGATTGAGCCCTGACCAATGGGGAGTTCCCAGACCTCAACATCTGGATGTGGGGCTGGCTGGTCAGGCTAGTAGTTCCAATGAGACATAAGAAACTACAACAGACGATTCTACTTCCAGCCTGTAGGGGGACCGAAGAGGAAAAGTTCTCTAGTGTTGCTCTAATATCAACGGTCCATGGTGTGGCCCCTGTGTGTCGCTGATTAACGTCTTTGTCCCCATTTCTTTTCGTTCTAAACCTGCTTTCACTCTTAGGAATTGGCTGTTTGTCTTTCCACGGGTAAAAGAAAAGAATAGTTTGCACAGACTTCACGTCAAAGATTTCATGCAGCGGCCAACCTCTGTCTCGTTGCTCTGATGAGTTTTAGGTTACACTTTACTTGAAGGTATCTACATAAGAGTGACATGACACTGTCATGAACGTGTCATGAACATAATAAACAAGTCATAAACATTTATGACATAACGCTTCTGTCAGACAGTGTTTTAAAGGCCCTGACCCACCAACAGTGTGACAGATCAGTCTCTCCCGAGGTCCAGAAAGTGTCCCAGAACACACCGAAGAGACGCCGACTTGAGCGTACGTTCTGCGCGTGCACGAGATGTAATGTGTCTCCGTAACAGCAGGCGGCGCTAATCTGTATTGTTGCCCAAAAAAATGAAAACCGTAAGTGAGGGACCATCTGTCTAGACCTGGTAAACACAGAGCCCGCTGTGGTCGGTCCTTGTTTCCATCAGAGAGAGGTGATAGTAGTCGAGAAGGAATCTTGTCGTCATTACTCGCTGAACGGAAGAGATAGTAGTGATAAGAAGACACTGGCGTTGGCAGCTCGGGCTTCTCGTGCACTGATTCGCTAGTCAAGGGCTAGCACTCCACCAATCAGATTGGTCATTGAGTCCGACTGCCCACTGGCCGATTCAACAAGTCAGGTCGGCCCAAACGAAGGCCCACGGCTCCTCGCCAGACTGTCCAACGGCCGATAACCAGGTTGGTGTGGCAGGGCCTTTAGGGTTAGGGTTCATGTGTTCGTGACAGTGTCATGGCACTCTCATGTAGATACCTGTGTTACCGAGGATTAATACCGCAAACAGAATACCAAAGCAACCCTCCTTTTCATCTAATGACCTTTTGCTATTTATAGATTTTATTTTATTTTGCGTTTTAGAACAGTTTAATACCCCTAACACCTCACCCTTCCAGTCCAGTTTTAAGCACTGACTACAGACTTTAAAGTTCCCCTGACAGGACACCGGTGACCGTGTTGGTGCTATTGAACTTTTGACCCAGTTGAAACCGAGTCCGCGTCCACACGGGAGCGCCGCAGGCTCTGGGATGACCACGGATGACCACTCGTCCTCGGGACGACACAGACGTTCACCGGGACGACTCGTCCACGCTTTTGTTTAGTGAGCACCTGCGCTGTCATGTTCACGGGCCTGCCTAACAACACAGCACGCTGTTTTACGGGGCTTATTTACGGGGCTTTGTGTGCAGAATAGTGTTTTTTTTTAAGGACGTATTTAGCAACAAAATTTGAAGGGTCTGTTAGGCCTCCTGCACGCTGGCTGCGTGGTGTGAGCGTGGCGTCTGCGTGGTGTTTTCTACGTCTTTACACACCAGAAAGGTGTCTGCTGCTGCTGCTGCTGCTGCTGCTGCTAGCCTTGTCTGGACACATGGATGTTTCCCATAAACATAAATATATTCTGATCTGATTACAGCAGAGACAACGTCTGCAGTACTGACGCTAGAATAGGCTCCAGAATATTTCCTTCTGGATTGACAGGTTGGGTTGGGCATCGAGAACCGATTCCTAATCGGAATCGGTTAAAAAATTACAATTCCATTGGAATCGTTTCTTTATTGGAATCGTTTGGAGGATTTGGTTTCAAATCCGATCATCCCTTCCCAATTTAACATGCGCAAGTTTTGGTTTCCGTAGCGACCAGGCGCTTGTTGTGTTGCAGCCTTGGAGCACAGTAAGCGGCGCTGTAGTGTGGCTTTATTTTACGTTGAAAAAGCTGTAAAACTGCAAACCACCATTGAATCAAAATAAAACTTTCCTCTTATTTGTAAAATAAGTATCTAACCCGTTTCAACTCCACCCTCAAAGAATCTGAATCGAGAATCGATAAGAACCGGAATCAAAAGGAAGAATCGCAATTGGAATCAGAATCGTTAAAATCCAAACGATGCCCAACCCTATTGACAGGTGACATATTAGAAAATCAACAATTTCCAGACATTCATATATCTGCATTTATGGCAAAACCTCGAGACTTTCAAACATCAACATGTCATTTATTAATATGTATTTGTGTCTAAGCGACATATAAACATCTTTTCCTATTCTATGTTGTCTGGAAACGCTTGCAACACGCTTGTGTGTCGCGTGAAAAATAGGCGTCGGTTCTATTTCTAGCGTGCACGCATTTTCGGCGCTGACACGTGCGTGTCACGCAGGCAGCGTGCACGCTCTAACCTGTTACCATGGGAACCCAAATATAAACACGGACAAGCCACGCTGCCGACACGCTCACGCCACGCGGAACAGTGTGCAGCCGGCCTTCGATTAGGGCTGCAAACTACCGATTATGTTGGTTATCGATTAATCTGTGGGTTACTTTCTGGAAGAATGGATTAGTTGTGTCCAGGGTTCAAAATTAGCATCGTCCTCCAGCCCAGTGCTGGTTAAATATGCAAGTGGCTGGGAGATTCGCTTCACTCAGCAGCCAAAAACACAACGGTAGTCTGTGGAGTGGTAATTATTTGAACATCTGCTAGCTGTTTGGCTGGTGGACGAAGCAGGTCATTTCCAACCCTGGTTGTTTTGGCTCTGAAATGTGTTTCCCAAAAAGCCCAAGAGGTTGAGGAGATGTCCTCAAATGTCTTATTTTGTCCACAACTCAAAGATCTTCAGTTTACTGTCAGACTAGGGATGCACCAAATCCAGATTTTGGGGGTTGGTCTGAGTCCTGAACCCCTGGTTGAGATGGTGCTGAGTCCTCCTCCCATCCTCAGTCCATGAACCCAGTAAACACATGAATGAAGTAAACAGGGACTGTCCTTCCTTTGCCGTACCTGAAGTTGCTGCATTTTGCTGTCTGGAGATTCCTTCGTGCACAACTCGTATTCTTTCGGATGTTTCAGACCAGATGTTGTAACAGCGGCCATGTTGTGTATAGTTTAGGGTCCTCGCCACCACCAGACCAATCAGCATTGAACAGACTGAACATGTAGCTGGACTTGAATGGTCTTCTTTTGACTGAAAGTTCTGCCGAACAACAACTTGTTCTGCTCACCAGATCCATGTCCACTTCCTCACAGCCTGCTGCATTGAACGCTCCTTCAAAACACCTTCCCGTCATCAACGGCGCCGTCACTACGGCGACCAGCGTAGCGCGCCGAGTGCAAGCGTAGGGTTCGGTTCCCTGGGAAAAATATCTAAGGTTCGGCAGAAACCAGAACCCCGTCAAAAAGCCCAAATATTCAGCCCAATCAGAAGCCCAGTCCTGGATTCGGTGCATCCCTAGTTGTAAGTGTAGGTCATAATATCTATATTTAAAACGCTGGGCCTATTTTACTGCATGGAGTATTTTCAGGTACATCTGGTGATGCGTACGTACTTTTACCTAATATTTCACATGCAGGACTTTAACTTGTACATTTTGTTTTTACATTCGTCGTATTGCAACTCTTACTCAAGGAAAGACTCATCCATCACTGTCAGTATTTAGCAGTACGCAAGTAGACCTTCGTTTTGTCTGCGTCGTACTGTTAACCCACCGAATGTCTTGAATGTAACGTTGGAAACTAGCCGTAAAAATTTTAATAAAAGCAGAAATATTTTTACTAAGTTACAGAGGAAGCTGTGGTCCTGTTTTACACAGGCTACCTTCAGGCTTCTCCAAGCTAATTTTAAAGGTGCACTATGAGTTCCTGCATGGTTTCAGCGTGATTTCATTTGTGTTTCAAATGGTAGTCATCTCTCCTTGATCTGGAACATCAACAGAAGTGACGTCATGCAGGAACTCATAGTGCACCTTTAAAGGGATACGCCACTGTTTGTTGAAATAGGGCTTATCACGGTCTCCCCTGGCTGAGTGTTTTTGGCTCACTTTTACTCACAACATGCTAACCAACGACATAGGATTCCATGCACTACGCTAAGCTAACTAGCGGCGGCAATGCATGCACAAAAAAATGCATTGTCCCACCTATCTCCAGCTAGGGTAGACCGTAATAAGACCTATTTTAACAAACGGTGGCTTATCCCTTTAAATTAGCTTCATGTTTGTGCTGAAGAGTATTTGACAATTGACAGATTGAAGCTCTTGAATAGTTCACCACCAAAACCATCAGACCTGTAGCAGTGTGCCATCTAATTGGGGGAAAGCGCATGTACATGTACTGTTTTCAGTCCATCAAATGTCTAAACAGTCCCTTTCATTAAATCAGATGTAGGAATGTAGTTTTTAGTTGCTGTGATTTCCAAAAAAAAGCTGAAATGTTGAGTAAATTTCACCTAAATGTGTTGGCTTTGTTTCTTTCCTCCTTGTTTTTTGTGCGTTTCACTAAACATGACGTTTGTGCAATAAAAAAACACTTGAAAAATATGGCTCTGAAATTAATTTATTCATAACTGTCGTTGCCTAAAAATACACAGTACATGTGAAATACACAGAAGAAGTGTAATACAGAGCACATGATTGTGATTTACAAAAGGAAAAATCAAATCTAGCAGTACAAATATATATATACTGGTCCGAGAAAACCAAAAGTTTTGGCATTTCAAACAATTGTCAACCAACCAAATGTTTCAGTGCATTAGAGACGGGGTTGAAAACCTGCTTCCACAAAAGTAACACACGACATTCGTGTCTCCATCTTCTCATTACAACGACTTAAAGATGAGAATAATCACAACTTCTACATCCCTTAAAACACAAATAATACCAGGAATGTTTTACACCGATGGACATTTACAATGTCAGGTACATTTTAAACTTAAAATATATTCTAAAACAAAGAAAAAATCATGACATATAATCATAAAAATCAACTAACTCAGGCCTCTAGCTCCCCCAGTAAAGCCTCAGACTGTCAGCAGCAGAGCCAGTCAGCTGGTCAGTCTCCTCGAGTCGGTCCAGAAAGTTGAACACACCGAAGAGACGAGACCTAATACGTCTCCATAGCAACAGGCGGCGCTAATCTGTGTTGTCGCTCCAAAAAATGAAAACCGGCAGCTGATTGGACGAACGCGTCACATGGGTCTGGCTGCTCCCTGACCATCATGGCGTCTCGTTGAGAATCTGATCTCATATCAGACTAAAATAGTTCACAGACACATGTTACTGGAAACATCTGGAGAGAGAAATAGGCTTAAAATGTTTTCAGAAACACGTTTTTTTGGGCGACAACACAGATTAGCGACCGCCTGCTGCTATGGAGACGCATTACATCTCGCACATGCGCAGAACGTACGCTCAAGTCTGCATCGTTTTCTTTTTGACCAGCTCGGGGAGATGGTCAGTCCGACTGGCTTTCCTGGCGACAGGCGGCCGTCTGGCCGGTGTGTCTGAGCCTTAATGCGTCTCTAAAACTCTCTCTAAGACCTAATTACACTAAATGAACGCGCTCGTGTCTCCATCTTCTCATTACGACGAGCTAAAGATGAGAATAATCGCGACTTCTTCGTCCCTTAACACGCAAAGAATACCAGGAGTGTGTTACACCGATGGGACATTTCAGTCAGTTTCATTTTAAACTTAAAATATTAGTCTAAAAAGAAAGAAAACATCATGATATATAATCATAAAACAACAACAAACTATATGACAGAATCCTAACAGAAGACCAGG
>NC_053126.1:537912-587912 GCF_010015445.1 Perca fluviatilis
AACAGTGACGCGCCAAAAAGCCACCGAAGCTACACGCTAGCAAGCTAGCTCGCTAACCGCCGCTGGCCTGCGACTATGAGATAAAACTAGCTTTTAATAAACCAGTTTGGAGGTAAAAGGTGGAGCCGAAGTGTGTATTATGGGATGTATTACTGCCAATTTGCTTCATGATGTGCTGGTACTTACCAACGGGATGTCTCGCGGCGGAGGATGCTGTGTGTTCAACTGGATCATCCGGGTACCGCACAGAGGGACGGAGGATACAGAGGCTCGTTGCATTCAGGTGGTGTCGAAATAATCGGAGAAATGATTTCCCCGCTGGAAATACTGAAGTTAATGCATCCTCAAGTCGAAAAAACAACTCGGAAAGTCGGCGAAATGTTTGCTACACGACTGGCCGAGTTGGCGTCGTATACACAGGAGCTCTGCGGACGAAAGTAAATGTTGGGTTGATGATTAGAAACTTTTTATATTAATTTATTTGTTGCCTGTAATTTGTAATATGGGTTTAGTTAGTTGCTGTCCACGTAGAGTGACCTAGATTAGTTAGAACAGCATTAACTTGATAACAAGTCAGGTAAAGCGATAATTTAGTGGTTTTAGGCAACACGTCTGGGATAAAAATCACTAATATTAAGCTTCAAACTGGAAATAAATACTGGAAACCCTCTTTTGACGTTTGTTGTTAAACGCCCTGAGCTATAGCATACAATACAACACATCTTCTTTGTAACGTTCATGTTGTTTCCACATTTTGGACTTGAAGCTCATAAACGTCAGTCAGAAGATTGTCTTCCAAACCTCCGAGGAGCACTTGAATGCAGCTCGTGGATATGAGGTATTAAAAACATAAAAAAAGTAAATAAAATAAATAAATGATGTTAATTAGTGTGCAATGTCCCTTCTTAATTAAGCAAACAGACCTATTTGGGTGGAAAGTAACTATGAAAGAAAAACTATAAAATCGATGAACAGATGAATAAAAATATTCATTTTCAAAGAATACCATTGATTGGCCCGTCTCGCCTCGAGGGGCGGGGCTTGTTCCTAGAGTAATATGACGGAGGAAGTGGAAGTGGCTCGGCTGGACCTTGGTCTACTAGTGTTTTTAGCAGTAGGAGTTAGATCAGTTTGCATTTGGCCTTCCTAAATCCGGACAGGGAAAGGAAAGGAAGGTAAGTGAACGTGTGTGTAACTTTAGAGAGTAACTGTAACTGTAACTTATCCTGAAGAAATGCTGAATGAAGCAACAACTTAGAGTTGAAACGTGTGTAACTCAAGCTGTTATAACGTTAGCTCTTCAGGTGCTAAAGTTACCTGCTGTAGACATGTCCCCACACAGACTGTATATTAGTTTATGTATTTCCCTTTATCCCAACATGCTAATACCTTGTTCCATAAGGAATGCACACATAGGCTGTAACTGTCAGTGAATTGTGTAACTGTATTTTCTCTGCTCTGTTATCTTATTCTGCAGACTTGATTATCAGGTCTGCTGCACGTGGAGCTCCAGCTGACAAACGCACCAGAGCTTTATCTCTGTGGCCCCAGATATTTGGACACCATGGCAACAGAGGGGGCGCCCACAGACACCATGGCAACAGAGGGGCCGCCCACAGACGTGGTCAAAGTGCTCCATCTCCTGGTGCTCTCCTTCTCCTGGGGCATGCAGCTCTGGGTCTCCTTCATAGCAGGTGGGAGGACAGACAGACAGACAGACAGACAGACAGACAGAAACTAACAGACACAGACAGACAGACAGGCAGTCAGTCTGTCTGTCTGTGATAGGTCAGTCAGTCTTAACTGTTAGGTAGCTTACAGACCTTTCAGGAACAGGTCTGTCTGTCTGTCTGTCTGCCTGTCTGTCTGTCTGTCTGTCTGTGATAGGTCAGTCAGTCTTAACTGTTAGGTAGCTTACAGACCTTTCAGGAACAGGTCTGTCTGTCTGTCTGTCTGTCTGCCTGTCTGTCTGTCTGTCTGTGATAGGTCAGTCAGTCTTAACTGTTAGGTAGCTTACAGACCTTTCAGGAACAGGTCTGTCTGTCTGTCTGTCTGCCTGTCTGTCTGTCTGTCTGTGATAGGTCAGTCAGTCTTAACTGTTAGGTAGCTTACAGACCTTTCAGGAACAGGTCTGTCTGTCTGTCTGTCTGTCTGCCTGTCTGTCTGTCTGTGATAGGTCAGTCAGTCTTAACTGTTAGGTAGCTTACAGACCTTTCAGGAACAGGTCTGTCTGTCTGTCTGTCTGTCTGCCTGTCTGTCTGTCTGTGATAGGTCAGTCAGTCTTAACTGTTAGGTAGCTTACAGACCTTTCAGGAACAGGTCTGTCTCTCTGTCTGTCTGTCTGCCTGTCTGTCTGTCTGTGATAGGTCAGTCAGTCTTAACTGTTAGGTAGCTTACAGACCTTTTGGTAACAGTTCCTCCTCTTTTCTCTCTTAAAATGCCAGTTTAAACTGAGAACGTAGCAGCGTGTAGCATGGCTGTAGCTATGTTTAGATGGTTGATCTTGATGTCTGTGCCTGCAGGCTTTGCGTTGGTGCGGCAGGTGAGTCGGCACACCTTCGGCCTGGTGCAGAGTAAGCTCTTCCCGGTGTACTTCCACTGCCTGCTGGCGAGCAGCGCGGTCAGCCTGGCTGTGTTCGCGGCGTACCAACCAACGCTGCTGCTGGACTGGCATCAGAGTCTGCAGGTCAGACACCTCTTCATTTTACAGCTCTCATATTGTAAAAAAAAAGTGAGATATCCATGTCTTCTTTGTTTTTTTTCTCAGGGCTGTTGATCGATTAAAATATTGAATCGGGATTAATCGCATAATTGGCCATAGTTAAAGGTCCACTGTGTAGGAATTTCTCCCATCTAGTGGTAAAATTGTATTTTGCATTCAAACAAATTGTGCTCTCTAGCCTCGCTTTTTCAAATGCTTGTCATATATATATATATATATATATATATATATATATATATACATACATACATACATACATACATACATACACACACACACACACACACACACACACACACACACACACACACACAGAAGTACACACACACACACACACACACACTAGGGTTGTGTACATTTTCGCATCTGAACCAATAACAGTACCTGAAATTCACTGTTTTTTCTCTTTTTCATCAAACTGCAGTTTTTACAAGTTCCCACAATTTCATCGCATAAAATTGCATAAATATCATATATAGCATATTCCATCGCATTTTTTAAGAAAACGTTCCGCATAATCAAGGATTTTTGCCTCGCAACAATCACAAAAAAACTCCACACTTTTTCTGGTAGGACTGAATATCATATCACAGTGAAGTGTGTGTGTGTGTGTGTGTGTGTGTGTGTGTGTGTGTGTGTGTGTGTGTGTGTGTGTGTGTGTGTGTGTGTGTGTGTGTGTGTGTGTTTTTTTTTGAACCTTTTAAATTTTTCTTTTCATAAAAATGACTAATTGATAAAATAGATTTATTTAATAGTTGACAACTAATGGATGAGTCTTTGCAGCTCTAAGTTTTGGGTAACCTTACTTTTTTCAGGCAGTTCACCACTTACCTTTGTACCGTTTCAAACTATTCACTGGACTCGAACTGCTAAAATTTCAATAAAAAACAATTTGGACATACATACATACATACATACTGTACATACATATCCTTTACTTTTTCTTTTCATAATTGATAAAATAGATTTATTTAATAGTTGAGAACTAATGGATGATTCTTTGCAGCTCTACTTTAACCCTCCTCCCCTTCTTCCAGTGAAGTATCTGGTCCTGTGTTACAGATGGTCTGTTCTTCATGTTATAGATGGTCTGTTCTTCGTGTTGCAGATGGTCTGTTCTTCATGTTACAGATGGTCTGTTCTTCATGTTATAGATGGTCTGTTCTTCATGTTACAGATGGTCTGTTCTTCATGTTATAGATGGTCTGTTCTTCATGTTATAGATGGTCTGTTCTTCATGTTATAGATGGTCTGTTCTTCATGTTATAGATGGTCTGTTCTTCATGTTACAGATGGTCTGTTCTTCATGTTACAGATGGTCTGTTCTTCATGTTATAGATGGGTCTGTTCTTTGTGTTACAGATGGTCTGTTCTTCATGTTGCAGATGGTCTGTTCTTTGTGTTACAGATGGTCTGTTCTTCATGTTACAGATGGTCTGTTCTTCATGTTATAGATGGTCTGTTCTTCGTGTTATAGATGGTCTGTTCTTCATGTTATAGATGGTCTGTTCTTCATGTTATAGATGGTCTGTTCTTCATGTTATAGATGGTCTGTTCTTCATGTTATAGATGGGTCTGTTCTTCATGTTATAGATGGTCTGTTCTTCATGTTACAGATGGTCTGTTCTTCGTTACAGAGGTCTGTTCTTCATGTTATAGATGGTCTGTTCTTCATGTTACAGATGGCTGTTCTTCAATTAGAGGTCTTTCTTCATGTTATCTTTATTTATAACTTTCTTCTGTATAATTCTCATGTTATAAGGTCTGTTCTTCTTAACTGTCATGTTACAATACAAATTCTGTTGCAGATGTGTTCTATGTGCAGATGGTCTGTCTCATGTTGCAGATGCTGTTCTCATGTTATAGATGGTCTGTTTCATGTTACAGATGGTCTGTTCTTCATGTTACAGATGGTCTGTTCTTCGTGTTATAAGGTCGTTTCATGTTATAGATGGTCTGTTCTTCATGTTATAGATGGTCTGTTCTTCATGTTATAGATGGTCTGTTCTTCATGTTACAGATGGTCTGTTCTTCATGTTACAGATGGTCTGTTCTTCATGTTATAGATGGTCTGTTCTTCATGTTATAGATGGTCTGTTCTTCATGTTATAGATGGTCTGTTCTTCATGTTATAGATGGTCTGTTCTTCATGTTACAGATGGCTGTCTCTGTTTAGCTGTTCTTCTTATAGATGGTCTGTTCCTGTATACGTCATGTTTTGGCTGTTCTTCATGTTATAGATGGCTGTTCTTTGTAAGATGGGTCTGTCTTCGTGTTATAGAGGGTCTGTTCTTCATGTTATAGATGGTCTGTTCTTCATGTTATAGATGGGTTCTTCGTTATAGAGGTCTGTCTTCATGTTATAGATGGCTGTTCTTTATGTTATAGAGGTCTGTTCTTCGTTATAGGCTGTCTTCGTTTTAGCTGTCTTCTTTATAAGCTGTCTGTTTATTTTTTTTTTTTTTGTTTTCTGTCTTCTCTTTTGAGTGGTGGTGTGGTTTGTGTAGGTGTGTTGGGGTGTATGAGGGTCTGTTCTTCATGTTACAGATGGTCTGTTCTTGGTGTTACAGATGGTCTGTTCTTCATGTTATAGATGGTCTGTTCTTCATGTTATAGATGGTCTGTTCTTCATGTTATAGATGGTCTGTTCTTCATGGTCTGTTCTTCGTGTTATAGATGGTCTGTTCTTCGTGTTATAGATGGTCTGTTCTTCATGGTCTGTTCTTCATGTTATAGATGGTCTGTTCTTCGTGTTACAGATGGTCTGTTCTTCGTGTTACAGATGGTCTGTTCTTCGTGTTACAGATGGTCTGTTCTTCGTGTTATAGAGGGTCTGTTCTTCGTGTTACAGATGGTCTGTTCTTCATGTTATAGAGGGTCTGTTCTTCATGTTACAGATGGTCTGTTCTTCGTGTTACAGATGGTCTGTTCTTCATGTTATAGATGGTCTGTTCTTCATGTTATAGATGGTCTGTTCTTCGTGTTATAGATGGTCTGTTCTTCGTGTTACAGATGGTCTGTTCTTCGTGTTACAGATGGTCTGTTCTTCGTGTTACAGATGGTCTGTTCTTCGTGTTACAGATGGTCTGTTCTTCGTGTTATAGAGGGTCTGTTCTTCGTGTTACAGATGGTCTGTTCTTCGTGTTATAGAGGGTCTGTTCTTCATGTTATAGATGGTCTGTTCTTCATGTTATAGATGGTCTGTTCTTCATGTTACAGATGGTCTGTTCTTCATGTTATAGATGGTCTGTTCTTCATGTTATAGATGGTCTGTTCTTCATGTTATAGAGGGTCTGTTCTTCATGTTATAGATGGGTCTGTTCTTCATGTTACAGATGGTCTGTTCTTCATGTTACAGATGGTCTGTTCTTCGTGTTATAGATGGTCTGTTCTTCGTGTTATAGATGGTCTGTTCTTCATGTTATAGATGGTCTGTTCTTCGTGTAACAGATGGTCTGTTCTTCGTGTTATAGATGGTCTGTTCTTCGTGTTATAGATGGTCTGTTCTTCATGTTATAGATGGTCTGTTCTTCATGTTATAGATGGTCTGTTCTTCATGGTCTGTTCTTCGTGTTATAGATGGTCTGTTCTTCATGTTATAGATGGTCTGTTCTTCGTGTTATAGATGGTCTGTTCTTCATGTTATAGATGGTCTGTTCTTCATGTTATAGATGGTCTGTTCTTCATGTTATAGATGGTCTGTTCTTCATGTTATAGATGGTCTGTTCTTCGTGTTATAGATGGTCTGTTCTTCATGTTATAGATGGTCTGTTCTTCATGTTATAGATGGTCTGTTCTTCATGGTCTGTTCTTCGTGTTATAGATGGTCTGTTCTTCGTGTTATAGATGGTCTGTTCTTCGTGTTACAGATGGTCTGTTCTTTGTGTTATAGATGGTCTGTTCTTCATGTTACAGATGGTCTGTTCTTTGTGTTACAGATGGTCTGTTCTTCGTGTTACAGATGGTCTGTTCTTCGTGTTATAGATGGTCTGTTCTTCATGTTACAGATGGTCTGTTCTTTGTGTTACAGATGGGTCTGTTCTTTGTGTTGCAGATGGTCTGTTCTTCATGTTACAGATGGTCTGTTCTTCATGTTACAGATGGTCTGTTCTTTGTGTTACAGATGGTCTGTTCTTCGTGTTACAGATGGTCTGTTCTTCGTGTTATAGATGGTCTGTTCTTCATGTTACAGATGGTCTGTTCTTTGTGTTACAGATGGTCTGTTCTTTGTGTTGCAGATGGTCTGTTCTTCATGTTACAGATGGTCTGTTCTTTGTGTTACAGATGGGTCTGTTCGTTGTGGCGCTGGTGGCGGTCAGTCTGAACGCGCGGTGGCTCGGCCCGGCGGCCACGGAGGTGATGCTGCAGCTCCAGGAGGTGGAGAAGGAGCACGGTCTCGGGGGCCAGATCGGCCTCGGCAGCCAGAAGGAGGCCTACGCCACGCTCAAAGACCAGGACCCCAAGTACAGAGCCTACAGGCGCTCGTTTGGCCGCTACCACGGGCTGTCCAGCCTCTGCAACCTGATCGGCTTCATCTGCACCACCATTAATCTGATCTACACAGCTCTGAAGTTATCCTCCATTTAGAGCAGAGTAGGATGTCCCCATCACTAGGGCTGGCGTAGGGAATATTAGGTCTATGGCTGGGAACTAATTCTGAAGTTCTGCAGAAACCGAACGCTGTCAAAAAGCCCAAATGTTCAGCCCAATCAGAAGCCCAATCCTGGATTCGGTGCATCCCTGATATAAATTACAGCAATTGTTCTTTTTACAGAAAAAACAACATTATTATTATTATTACGTTGTATTCTATTTAAATTGCAGAAATTACCTGGCACCTCGAGTAGCTGTTCATACTTCACAATACAAACTGTTGGTTTACACCATCGATTGGTTTTGTTTTTTATATTTGCAGCTTTGCTAATTATGCATATTATATATATATATTGTTTTGAATGAGACCATGGCTTGCTGTTAACCCAGAATCCATCACCATTGCATTAGATTCTCTTTCCACTTCCACCAGTTCACACTAACAACAAGTTCTTACCTCTAGTTTTATGCTAATCATTTTAAATTGATGGTCAGTACAGCGCATGTAGCCTATATGAAATTATATCTAACTTTTGAGTTAAAAAAGCAGAAAGTATGATCTATTTTGACTAATATTTAAGATCAGAGGAACGTATGTTGATGGATAATCACAGACTGTCAAAGTTAAGTCAGAAAAATGCTATATAATTCAACAAAACACCCAAAATTCAATTAAAGCAGTGAACTGATCTAAATTTGACATGTGAAGAGTGTTTCATGGAACCTTCTGTGTTACTTTTTGGGCAATTTGGCTCTAAAAAAAAAAAAAGTAATATTCTGATATAGAAACTTTGAAAACAGGAGAGTTAAGAACAAAAGTTATTTTAGAAACACACTTAGAGCACACCTAATAATCCCCAAAGCTCAGGCAGCGGGGGGGCAGTTTACCAGCATCCCCAGCAGGGGGCCATGTTTGGACAAAGGTGTTTTCAGGGAGAGTTTGTTGCTGAGCACAGCTTCCTGCAGTTTAGTGCCTTTTTACTAGTCAAATATTGTGCTTCCAGTTAAATAATAATAATAATACATTTATTTGTAAAGCGCTTTCAAATCAAAGTGCTATACAGAACATAGAAAATACAATTTAAAAACATTTCTAATAACTAAAACAGAAGTAAACACCCACTCAGACTCTCAGGAAAACATCCAGAGAGAAAGAGGCCTCATACCAGACAGCAACCGACAGTCTTCAACAGGACGAGCCTGCCTGATGTCCCGAGGAAAAGAGGAAAGAACGAGCCCGTTCACCAATTGTCTTCTTTGTAACCTGGGGGTGGTGATGGCGCAGTGGATATGACACATACCTTTGGTGTGGGAGACCCAGGTTCAAATCCCACTGCAATTGGTTGATGACCAATGAGTCCCTGAGCAAGACCTTTAACCCCTAGTAGCTCCAGAGGTGTGCGACCTCTGACATAGATAGCAATTGTAAGTTGCTTTGGATAAAAGCGTCAGCTAAATGTGACCTTTGGGACACTCCGAAGAGCCTTCCCCTGAGAAGTCAGAGTAATAAGTATACTGAAGAGGGAAGCTCTGGCACTGTGCTGTTGTTACAGCATCACCTTAAACCTTATGGCCCTCTGGACCTTCCTCCAGAGTTTTCAGAATCACAATCCTTTCTTTATCCCTCAGGGGAATTGATGAGTTGCAGTTACTTACAGTCAGATTTAAGGTTGAAAGAAATAAGAGTAAGAAAACTAACTTTATACACAAACTGTCAGTTTGTGTATAAAGTAACAGAGATATACTGCAAGAAATAATAAAGTTAAAGTCTAACTCTTGCCAAAATGTAACCTGTAGGGTGTTTTTGTGAATGTACCCGAGTCAGACTTTAGTTTAAAAGCATATTTAGGATGGACACTTTTTGACTGGCGAGATGGACGGCGAGCAGCTACGGTGAGTTGTTAAACTCTGCCTCCCATTCATTTAGCCATCTTTGTATAATTTCATTATTTAATTATGGATTTGGCTTCACCCTTCCCCATTGGAACATTAATTTGTATATATGTTTGTTTATATTTCGTGCAAATTATTTCTTGGTAATCAGAATCAGCTTTATTTAAAGGATGCTGGAATA
This sequence comes from Perca fluviatilis, assembly GCF_010015445.1. Taxonomy (NCBI): domain Eukaryota; kingdom Metazoa; phylum Chordata; class Actinopteri; order Perciformes; family Percidae; genus Perca; species Perca fluviatilis. The sequence goes on from NC_053126.1 coordinate 547,302, forward strand.
AATAAATATGTTATTATATTAAGTATTATATTACAATATGAACAGCTCTGAAATAGAGAATAATAAGTGGAACCAGTAAACAGGTTGCATGTTAAATCTGTGATTGGGAGATTAAACTAAATATCCTTCATGTGCGTCTGCTGTATTAAATATGTAAATATAATAAAAATATTCTGCTTTATTAAATATGGAACATCAGGTTTGTCTGGTTGATCTTTATTCTCTAAAATTAGAGATTAAGAATAGATTTGATTCAGGATTTTAAGTTGACGATACGATTTCCTCAGGATTATTATTCTAATTTATTTTTTTTAAGCCTTTATTTTGACAGGACAGGTGAGAAAAGGGGGAGAGTGAGAAGGGAAGACATGCAGGAAATCGTCACAGGTCGGCTTCTAGCCCTGGCCTCTCAGTATGTGTGCGCCCGCTCTACCCACTGAACCAACCCGGCCACTCCTCAGGGTGTTTTTAACCCTTGTGTTGTCCTCGGGTCATTTGACCCGTTTGAAAAAGTGTTTTATATCAGAAATATGGGTTTCTTTCAACCAAATTGCAGAAAATTAACATGGATGCATGGATATATGTTGTATGGGTTCCATACAGCAACATTAATGATTACTTTCATTGAATTTTGGGTGTTTCAATCAATTTTATAGCATTTGACTAAACCAGACTGTGATCCACTCAACATCCTCTGATCGTAACTGTCAAAATAATTCATAATTTCTGCTTTTTTTTTACCTAAAAAATGAGGTATAATGTCATATAAATGTAGTTTATTGTAGCTTTGAAAGCTTTTTTGACAAAAACGTTAAAAAGAAATTGCCCAAAAGCGACAAACACACCAGAAAAAAGTGCTAAAAATAGTTAATTTTCAATTTTGACCGCAAGGACGACAAGTTAATGGAAAACAACACGAAGGTTAACAGAATGATCTGCAGACAAACGACTGAAAAATATTCCTTTATACTTTATATCCATTTTTAAACAATTCACTATACATCGTGACATCTCAAAGCAAACACTTGTTTTATTGGATTCTTTTGGGAAGAAGCGCTCCTTTAACACAGACCCAACAGACGTTGGGTTAGAAAAGAGGCAGCTTTTAATTTAATTAGCAGTGACGCACGTCAGGTTTTGAGAGGAGCAGCCTTGAACGCAGCGAGCCCTGCCACCTACGGGACCAGAGAGCCTCTGTCCTCCTTATCAGCACTGATGGATCATAATGACGCATTTTAATATAACAAGACGGGACTGAAAGTACAGGGTTGAAGGCTTTCGCTATTGCAATTCATGTTGAAGATGTTTTCTCCATCTGCGATCGGGATTTCAGTAATCTTTTAATGAGATTTGTTTTATTTTTCTTGCTTTCTAAATACATTAGATCAGATTAGATTAGATTAGATTCAACAGTGTGTGCAGTGTGGTAACATTATAAGAGTAGTAAGAATAAGTGTATGTGCAGGATGAATAGTAAGAAGAGCAGGTAGTATGGTAAGAAATAGAATTAATTCAATTCAATTTTATTTATAGTATCAAATCATATCAGAGTTATCTGGAGACACTTTACAGATAGAGTAGGTCTAGACCACACTCTTACAATTAGGTTAGTAACAAGCATTTCTGGGACAGGATGCATACAAAAGTAACAAGTAGAGAGCAGCTCAGTGTGTCGTAGGAAGGAAGGAACTTCCCCGTTAGTCTAGAATTATAACAGCATAACTAAGAGAGGCAGGTTAGTTTAGAGAGAGGTGCCGGATCGGGCTTGAACTCTCCCCTGCCGGATCGGGCTGTACTGGCCTGCCTCCCTCTACTCTCGCTATACTATTGATTATATGATAAATAATACTGATGACTACGAAGAGAAGCAGGTGGGCCGGGTTAGGCGGAGCTGCCACTCCTCACTCCCTAACTATAAGCTTTATCAAAGAGGAGAGTTTTCAGTTTACTCTTAAATGTGGTGACAGTGTCTGCCCCTCGAACCCAGACTGGGAGCTGGTTCCACAGGAGAGGAGCCTGGTACCTGAAGGCTCTGGCCCCCAGTCTACTTCCAGAGACTCTAGGAACCACAAGTAGCCCCGCATTCTGGGAGCGCAGTGCTCTAGTGGGACAATAAGGTACTAAGAGCTGTTCTAGATAGGATGGTGCTAGACCATTTAGAGCTTTGTAAGTCAGGAGGAGGATTTTAAATTCGATCCTAGATTTCACAGGAAGCCAATACAGAGAAGCTAATACAGGAGAAATATGATCTCTTCTCTTAGTTCTCGTCAGAACGCGTGCTGCAGCATTCTGGATCAGCTGGAGAGCCTTAACCCTTGTGTTGTCCTTCAGGTCCCAGTGACCCGAAGGACAACACAAGGGTTATGTACTTCCGTTTACTTTGTTGAGAATTGCTCTCTAAACAAGGGTTAATACAGCACCTTAGTTCTTGTTTGTACAGCATTTTGGTCAGCTTAAACTGTGTTTAAATGTGTTCTAGAAATAAACTTTACTTACTTACTTTAAAAGAAACCGGTTTTAGAGAGCAATTCTCAAAAAAGTAAACGGAAGTACATAATCCTTGTGTGGTCCTTCGGGTCAATGGGACCCGAAGGACCACACAAGGGTTAAGCAACCTGATAATAAGGAATTGCAGTAGTCTAGTCTAGAAGTAACGAATGCATGGACTAGTTTTTCAGCATCGTTTTGAGACAGGATATTCCTAATTTTGGCAATGTTACGAAGATGTAAAAATGCTGTTCTTGAGGTTTGTTTTAAGTGGGCGTTGAAGGATATATCCTGATCAAAAATAACTCCTAATTAAAGGTCCCATATTGTCAAAACGCTCAATCCACAGAGAAAAGCACACGGCCGATATTCAGAAACTGTGCCTTTAGACGAGCCGTCAGGACTTCTGTACGGTTGTGATGTCACAACTGTACCACGGTATATAAAGGTAGAAAACGGCTCGGTGGCTCAGTGGTTAGTTAGCACTTCTGCCTCTCAGCGAATGGGCACTGCTGTGTTTGATTCCCGGTCCGGGCAGGGCCTTTCTGTGTGGAGTTGGCTTGTTCCTGCCGTGTTTGCGTGGGTTTCTTCCAGGTGCTCTGGTTTCCTCCTGCCATAAAGACATGCATGCTGGGTAACTAGGACTACAGTTGAAAATTAGCTGTCTGGCTAAAACTGGGGCAATTTAAGGACTCGGTACGTACCCAGAGAGTGCAGATGTGGAAGACCTGGAAATGCTGACCAATCAGAGCAGACTGGGCTTTTTTTAAAGAGACAGACGCTGAAACAGAGCATTTCAGACAGAGGGGGAACACAGGTATATTCAGACAGACAGTATGAGAGAAATTGTGTTTTTTTTTTAACATTAAAGCATGTAAACATGTAGTAGAAACCCCAAATACAAGTATGAACCTGAAACTGAGCAGAATATGGGACCTTCAGGTCTGAACGCAGTTTAATTCCTCTCGCTGACACTGTTTTCTAGTGCCTTGTTGTAGATACAGGGAAGTTAGTCCAAATGTTTTACAAACTGCAAATTTTGAAACTTGAATAAACTGGGTTTGAACTGTCCATCAGGTTCTTCGCTGCAGTAGCATCAGGAAATACAGTCGTCCACCCTGTTTAACCAATAACCCGTTCATCCACTGCACAGCTGAAGTGAAATGTCTGTTTCCTTGGTGTACAGCTGGAGAAGTGACAGCACTGTTGGTGTAAACAGCTGGCTAGTTTCAGTTTAGTATGGGTCAGTTTATTTCAGTCATTTGTAACTTACAACATTCAATGCACTGGTAACACACATTAAATAACCATAACGTTAATGCCTTTCTTGCATTAAAATAAACCAAAAAAAACAAGCAAAAACAAGACAAAAATAGGACAAAACAGGACCGAAAGGCTGAAGACTAAGCTTAAAGGTGCACTATCAGTGCTTAATTTGTAAAGTGGGAGGTCCCAGAGCGCAGAAATTAGGGGTGGGCGATACTGGGAATTTTGCTAACGATCCGATACCAAGGAAATACAGGGCTAGTATCGCCAATAGTGATACCGATTCTGATACTTTTTACTTGTAACTCACGATCATTGAATAATTTTGTGATTTTGCCTTTAGTTAGTTGATTATGATTATGATAAAACACAGGCAAATCTAAATGTTTTTATTTACTAACTAGAAGGAAAGAAAGAAGAAGAAGAGAGAGAGAGAGAGAGAGAGAGACAGAGGAGAGAGAGAGAGAGAGAGAGAGAGACAGAGGACAGAGAGGGGATGGGGAGGAGACGGAGGGAGAGGAGACAGAAAGAGGACAGAGACAGAGAGACAGAGACAGAGGAGGACAGAGAGACAGAGAGACAGAGAGACAGAGAGATACAGAGAGAGAGACAGAGACAGAGAGAGAAAGAGAGAGAGAAAGAGAGAGAAAGAGAGAGACAGAGAGAACACACACAACGCCATACGTCATCACATACACACGCGGCACGCCACACCACACATCACACACACACGCCACACACACACCGCCACACACACACGTTACCAACGCCACATACACATACACATACACCACATACACAACGCTACACACGCCACAATAACGCTACACACACGCTACACACGCTATTGTTACAACGCTATTACACATACACAATTACACACACCAGCACACACGACATACACGTACATACACTATATTAACGCCATTAAGGCTATTATTACTATTGTCGCTATTATTTTTAATACATACATATACATATTTACACTACCAGGTACTACAATTACTAATACACACATTACTACTACTAATAATACTACAGAAAATACCACAATGGGTATTACTACACATCATTAATAATACTAATACTACTAATACATTACTATTACTAATACAGGTACTCTGTATACATTAATATTACACACACAGATACAGTACCGCTACAATAATAAATATTAATAATAATAATAATATTACCACAGGTAATTACACACATAATACAATACTACTAATAATAATACTACTACTACTACTAATAATACTAATAATACTACTAATATACAATAACAGGTGGTAATTACATTAATAATACACACACAGACATTGGTGGTACCTTCATACACATTGCATTGATTACTAATACAGATATGTACTCATACTAATAATACTACTACGTATCATTACACATTACTACTATTGTGGTAATTACATCAATAATATCACGTAATATTGCAGATGTGGTAATTACAATACTACTAATATCAATACAGACACAGGTACTACACACACACACACACACACACACACACACACACACACACAATACTGGGTACTACACACACAAACACACACACACAGACAGTACTACACACACACACACACACACACACGTACCGGCTAATACTAACAATAATAATAATAATACCAACACGCACACACACACACACACAATACACATCATCATCATTGGGTACCAATATTACATAATTACCCCACACAGACATCGTAGCTTCAGCCAGACGTCATCCATGAGACATTGAAGTGTAGTAAGTAAGTAAGTATTTTTTATTTGTGCTTCACACAAGTGTGTAGTTTTTCTAATGAAGTATTTTCACCGTCTGATACTTCAACAGTTTAACAACAAACGGTTTAAAAATAATGATTTAAACTGACGAACATCAGATGTGTAATTTATGGCTCAATTCAAACGGGATCAAAAAAATAATGATTTTCTCTCCATTGACTCTCGTTCATATATCTTCCTAATTAAGGTCCCATGGACCGGAAGTAGAAGGGCGGGACTTCGGCTCTCTAGTACAAGTTTGTCGGATGCACTTCAAAGCTAGCTGCTAGCTGCTAGCTCGATAATAAATACTTCAGCCAGTACAACCAGTACAGTTACAACTTTGTAGGTTCGCTCTCATGGGATAACTTTGGAAAAGACTGACTTTTTATTGGCACGAGGGCTCAAGTGTGCATGCATTTACAACATCCAATCTTGACTTCACCTACTTGTCCAGTAAGAACTTATGGTGCGTTCTTTTTGTCTTGTGATCGCGACTAGTAGCTCGAGCGTGACGTCACATCCGTGTCGAAAAACGAATAACCTGCGGGGTTGTTGCGTTCTTTTTGTCACACAAATACTACGAGTCGGAGAAAAGATGGATTTTTGTAACATTTTTAGGAACATTTAGGATTCTATTCACCCAGTTACTGACATATTACACACATATATCTCACAGTTTGATACATGAAAATTACGTTTTGATTAACGTTAACGAGCTACTGCTCTGCTTTCTGCTCAAGACTCGGCTTAAAGCCATTGTTGTCATAGCAACCGAGCGTCTCTAGCCAATTTCAGCTGCACAAGCTACAACATAACTAATCAGGCGTTATTTAACTCCTAATAAGACTGTAGAGACATGCCTATAGGTAGCAGTATACAGCGCTATGTTTAACTCCTAATAAGACTGTAGTGACATGCCTATAGGTAGCAGTATACAGCGCTATGTTTAACTCCTAATAAGACTGTTGAGACATGTCTATAGGTAGCAGTATACAGCGCTATATTTAACTCCTAATAAGACTGTAGAGACATGTCTATAGGTAGCAGTATACAGCGCTATGTTTAACTCCTAATAAGACTGTAGAGACATGTCTATAGGTAGCAGTATACAGCGCTATGTTTAACTCCTAATAAGACTGTAGAGACATGCCTATAGGTAGCAGTATACAGCGCTATGTTTAACTCCTAATAAGACTGTAGAGACATGTCTATAGGTAGCAGTATACAGTGCTATGTTTAACTCCTAATAAGACTGTAGAGACATGTCTATAGGTAGCAGTATACAGCGCTATGTTTAACTCCTAATAAGACTGTAGAGACATGTCTATAGGTAGCAGTATACAGCGCTATGTTTAACTCCTAATAAGACTGTAGAGACATGTCTATAGGTAGCAGTATACGGGCGTATGTTTAACTCCTAATAAGACTGTAGAGACATGTCTATAGGTAGCAGTATACGCCTATGTTTAACTCCTAATAAGACTGTAGAGACATGTCTATAGGTAGCAGTATACAGCGCTATGTTTAACTCCTAATAAGACTGTAGTGACATGCCTATAGGTAGCAGTATACAGTGCTATGTTTAACTCCTAATAAGACTGTAGAGACATGCCTATAGGTAGCAGTATACAGCGCCATGTTTAACTCCTAATAAGACTGTAGAGACATGCCTATAGGTAGCAGTATACAGCGCCATGTTTAACTCCTAATAAGACTGTAGAGACATGCCTATAGGTAGCAGTATACAGCGCCATGTTTAACTCCTAATAAGACTGTAGAGACATGCCTATAGGTAGCAGTATACAGCGCCATGTTTAACTCCTAATAAGACTGTAGAGACATGCCTATAGGTAGCAGTATACAGCACTATGTTTAACTCCTAATAAGACTGTAGAGACATGTCTATAGGTAGCAGTATACAGCGACTCATGTTTAACTCCTAATAAGACTGTAGAGACATGCCTATAGGTAGCAGTATACGGCGCTATGTTTAACTCCTAATAAGACTGTAGAGACATGCCTATAGGTAGCAGTATACAGCGCGCATGTTTAACTCCTAATAAGACTGTAGAGACATGCCTATAGGTAGCAGTATACAGCGCCATGTTTAACTCCTAATAAGACTGTTGAGACATGTCTATAGGTAGCAGTATACAGTGCTATGTTTAACCTCTAATAAGACTGTAGGGACATGCCTATAGGTAGCAGTATACAGCGGTGTTTTAAACTCCTAATAAGACTGTAGAGACATGTCTATAGGTAGCAGTATACAGCGCTATGTTTAACTCCTAATAAGACTGTAGAGACATGCCTATAGGTAGCAGTATACAGCGCTATGTTTAACTCCTAATAAGACTGTAGGGACATGTCTATAGGTAGCAGTATACAGTGCTATGTTTAACTCCTAATAAGACTGTAGGGACATGCCTATAGGTAGCAGTATACAGCGCTATGTTTAACTCCTAATAAGACTGTAGAGACATGTCTATAGGTAGCAGTATACAGCGCTGTGTTTAACTCCTAATAAGACTGTAGAGACATGCCTATAGGTAGCAGTATACAGTGCTATGTGTACGACTTCTTCATTTTGTTACAACAACGACAAAAGTGCTTAAAATTGTAGAAAACCACGATGTTTACTACGTGTGATGCACGACGTAGCCATCTTTGAAAGTGAGCTCGGGGTCCTCTGAGTTCAGACGACTTGACGAGTCGTAAATACGACCTCGGGGGCGTTCTTTATGCAACATCCGGGTCGTAACTCCGGAAAACAACTCGTAAAACGACTTCTGTGGACAAAAAGAACGCACCATTAGCCACCTGTGCATCAGACTGGAAGCCCTTCTGCCGGCAGAGTTCTCTCCACCTTTGGATCGATTCCCAAATGTAAATCCAGCTCTTCGTTCGCTCCTTCTCCATCTCTCCTCTTCTCGCCATACATTCCTCCAAGCGTCTTTTCTTTGGTCGTGCCTGAGCCATTTTCCAAAATATATCGAATTGAGTATAGTTCACAGCGCCGTCCAGCTATCCAGCAGCTACTCTCAGATACAACTCACGCTACTCAATCAACTCTGCTCACTGTCCCCCCCCCAGGGGCAGGCAGCTAGCGGATCAAGGAGAGATGACTACGATTTGAGACAAAAATTAAATTGAGCTGAAACCATGCAGGAACTCATAGTGCACCTGTTGGAGCCATTACACCACTTTAGCTTTTTTATAGGCTACCCATGTTGGTTATGCCAATTAATATGCAGTTTTATGTTTGAGCACTGGGTGGAGCACTGCCTTTGGAAAAGGCATAAAGGTAATCGGAGTGTAAATGTGTGTGAGTGTTTATCTGATGAGCAGGTGGCTCCTTGTACAGCAGCCTCGGCCACAGTGTGTGAATGTGTGTGAATGGTGAATGGTTCCTGTTCTATGTTAAAGCGCTCTGAGTAGTTGTTAAGTCTAGAAAAGCACCATATAAAAACAGTCCATTTATGTTTATTACAGGTACACAGGTGTGTGGAAATAGGGGAAAGCAGACAGCTTTTCACCGTGTCAGTCGTGTCAGTGTTTGATTAGTTTGACAAGGAAAATGGAACTAAACCAGAAATGAAATGAAATGGACTGTATTGTTTGTGCGACAGTAAGCAGGCCGTTATAAGGGAACTAAATGGGTCACAGCACCGAAATGTAGACAGATTGTGGACATTATGATTATTGGCACGCAGACCACGCGTCCAAGCAAGTTCTCCCCTGGTCCCACCTCATTGGCCTAATGTAGGAGTTGATAAAAGACTCTACAGCACCTTTAAGTGTAAAAAAAAACTCCCGTACAAACAAACAACAAAGTGAAGATTATTTGGATCCGCCAAGTTCAGACATTAAAGACTGAGAAGAAAATGTTACACTTGTTAAAAAATCTCCTCAACTCTTGAGTGTGCAGAGCAAAATAAAAGAAGTGTTGAGGACTTTCATCAGACACACCATCCTCTCCACAAGGAAATGTGTTTGTGTGTAAGACAGCGAGCCCCTGCTGCAGCCATCACACTCTGCTGAGACTGCTGCTGCTTCAGGGACCATTATTTGGGACTGCAGTATTACCGCAGAGCAGCCCTGCAGTTAAATGAATTATGTGTCTGAAGCAACTTTATTCAATCATCTCTTCAATGTGGAAAATGTAGAGCTGCAGCGGTCTGATCTCAGTGATGGATGAGCACCTATACGCACCACCATAAACACACTCAAATCCAAAACTTTGTCAAAATGTATCAAATCAGAATAATAATATTTTTAAAATATTGCTTCTCATCTCAGAAGTTCACTCAGTCACAGCTTTGCAGCACATCAGATGATTTTTCAAAGGACATAAATGTTAAACTGAGCGGCCAAGACCCTCATGGCCCCCAAGAAATATTCCTGCTGTTTTTCTTTGATAAACAAGCTGTATTTTGATGCTTTTTGCATAAACTAAATAACTAAATAAGGTGCTATGAGTGCATTCATAGCACCTTATTTAGTTCACTAAAGGACTCAACAAAATCCCCAATCTAAATACATTTTGTTATTGTGAATTAGAATATGGTTGGCCTGTGAGTTGAGCAGTGCCGACTCTTTTTAAGGGGGCTCAAGCCCCTAAAGTTCATCTCAGTGCCCCTAAAAATTATAATAATAAAAAAACTAATTATTTTTTTATTTAAAAAAAAAAATCTATTTTAGTGCTTCAAGTGAGAGATTGGGAACTAGTCTGTTGGTGACAGAGGGCAAACAATTACAGGTTTAATATCCTGTGTCGCTGTTGCCAATACAATGCACCTGTAACCCAGTCAAGGAAAGTTTTATGGGGGCAGTGTCACGTTCTCATTAGGGGCTGAGCCCCCTGAAGGTCTCGTCCTAGCATCGCCCCTGAAGTTGAGTGTGTATTTTGTTAGACGTTTGTTTGGGATCGTCGTCTTGTTCCTCCAGGGGGGTGTGCGTTTTTATCTGGTGTCCGCGCGCTCACACTGCACGCACTGTCCTCGAGCTGTGTGTGTGCTCTACGCTTCACCCTGACACGGCGGCGGCGGTGTTAACTCTCCAGCTCCAGCTAGAGTACCGAGATCCGGGAGCTGCTCCACACCGCGAACCAAGAACCGGAAAAAAGTCTCCTGACGAGGGAGGAAAGCAGAGCAGAGCAGGGCGGCTGCCGGTGCTGTTGCCGCAGCAGAAAAGGATATTTCAGGTGCTACCTGTACTTTCTCCCCCGGCATCACGGCGGAACACAGCCGCGTAACGTGAACGTTACACTCGATAAGGAAGCCAACGTTCTAAACTATCACCGCCAACGTTCTAAACTATCACCGCCAACGTTCCAAACTATCACCGCTAACGTTCTAAACTATCACCGCCAACGTTCTAAACTATCACCGCCAACGTTCCAAACTATCACCGCTAACGTTCTAAACTATCACCGCCAACGTTCTAAACTATCACCGCCAACGTTCTAAACTATCACCGCCAACGTTCCAAACCGTCTCTGCTAACGTCAGTTGGACTCGGACTGGCTTTCTTTCAAAAGAAGGTAAGTTCAAAATGTCTTATTCTGCTTCGCACTTCCTCCAAAAACACCGAGTGCTAATTAACATTTAGGCACCTTCACTCGGAGTCAGAAAGTTACGTTTTCTTTCTACTTGACGCAGGTTTCTCCTCCCTGAATGATACCCAGCGTGGGACTCTGTTTTTGTTCGTCACAGTGGAGCGTAAATTAGCCATTGCCCACCTAAGGGATGAAACTAATGTCGTAGTGTTTAGAGCCGGTCTCTGTTTGTGTTTCAGTCTTCTCTCCCCCCCCAATGAAATAACCGATGTGGCAGCTGCCAACTAATCAATACTGGTCCTTCCCTGCGGGGCAGGCAGCCTGCTGGCTCCGGGTTAGCTAACAGTACCAGCTGAGCTCAGGGACATTTTATTTGTTTCACTGGAGATATTAATGCTGCTCCAGTGTACCATAAAGGAGCTCCAGTGTGCCATAAAGGAGCTCCAGGGTCTTTGGGCAGTCATTGTTTCCCAAAAAGCCCAAGATGACGTCCTCAAATGTCTTGTTTTGTCCCCAACTCAAAGGTCTTCAGTTTCCTGTCCAAGAGGAGAGAAGACACTAGAACAATATTCATATTTAACAAGCTGGAATCAGAGATTTTAAAAGCCATCCTTTTTTTCAAATTGCCAAAAAGTGATTGCAGCTTTTTAAACCTTGTCAGTTAAAGGTTGTTTATGCCTCAAAATTACTTGATATCAATCACAAGGCTTATATCTGACAGATTATAGCCCACCCAGAACTTTCTACCCATTGAAATACCTTTTTAAAAGGAGCAATACAACCCATAAAATGCACTTCTCCCCTTGCCAAAAAGTGATCGCAGTTCCTACTTTGTGTTTGAGAACCTATGGGCGAGTAATGACGACAGGTGTCACAACTTGAAAAACGGGGTGTTACTGGTTGTATTGCACTTCTAAAAAGGTAAGAAGTTCTGGGTGGGCTTGAATCTGTCAGATATATAAGTCTCATATATATATATATATATATATATATATATATATATATATATACAAAAATATATATATATATATATATATATATATACACACACACACACACACACACACACACACACACACACACACACACACACACACACACACACACACTGTAGTTCCATCAGAAGCTTCAAATTCCAATTAAAGCATTAGCAGCATGCATAAACACACACCCAGTCATTGCATAAAACAGTATGAACATACATCTACAGACATGCATACTTTCTGTGATTGCATCAGCTTCCATATTGCACATATTTTTTTGCAGCATTGAGGGTGGTTATTGCAGTAGGATAAAAACTGTGTTTGAGTCTATTTGTCCTTGTGTTAATTGTCTGCCTGAAGGCAACAGTTCAAACAGGGAGTGACCGGCATGGTGGGTGTCCTGTATGATGATCTGGGCTTTTTTTCAAACACAAAGTAGGAACTGCGATCACTTTCTGGGGAAAGTGCACTTTCTGGGTTGTATTGCTCTTCTTTTAAAAAGGTATTTCAATGGGTATAAAGTTCTGGGTGGGCTATAATCTGTCAGATATAAGCCTTGTGATTGATGTCAAGTAATTTTAAGGCATAAACAACCTTTAAGTGACAAGGTTTAAAGCTGCAATCACTTTTTGGCAAGTGGGAAAAAAAGGATGGCTTTTAAAATTCTCTGATGTCAGCTTGTTAAATGTGAATATTGTTCTAGTGTCTTCTCTCCTCTGGGACAGGACACTGAAGATCTTTGAGTTGGGGACAGAACAAGACATTTGAGGACATTTATTTTGGGCTTTTTGGGAAAACACTGATCTACATTTTTCACCATTTTCTGACATTTTAGAGACCAAACAACTCATCCATTCATCCAGAAAAGAATCCACAGATTAATCGATAATGACAATAATCCACTCCTGCGCCTGAGCTATGTGAAATCATGACTTTGCGTAAACATACACGCCCACTTTCTAAAGCCAGGTGGCGTGTTACCTGTACTACGGTTGGGTATCGTTTGGGTTTTTATGATTCCGATGCCGAACCGGTACTTTTAAAACGATTCCGATTCCTAAAGAGATTCTTGAAAAAGTGAACGGTGAAAAAGTGAGCCCAGAGGGGAAGATATGGCATTTTAAAAAGTAGCTCTACATTTACGGCAGCTAGCTGATGGTAGACTACAGAGAAAGTGTGATATTTGTACGTCCGTTTCGGAGCGACAGAGGGAAAATATTTCAGTCGACACATTAAGTGGAACCGAAATCGTTCTAATCCGGTCCGGTTCCAACCGGTTTCGGTACCCAACCCTAACCTGTACGCATTTTGAGCTATCCACATGTACAGCACAGACCAAAAGTTTGGACACACCTTCTCATTCAATGTGTTTCTTTTTTATTTTTATGACTATTTACATTGTAGATTCTCACTGAAGGCATCAAAACTATGAATGAACACATATGGAATTATGTACTTAACAAAAAAGTGTGAAATAACTGAAAACATGTCTTATATTTTAGATTCTTCAAAGTAGCCACCCTTTGCTTTTTTATTAATAAGGGAAAAACTTCCACTAATGAACCCTGACAAAGCACACCTGTGAAGGTAAAACCATTTCAGGTGACTACCTCATGAAGCTCATTGAGAGAACACCAAGGGTTTGCAGAGTTATCAAAAAAAGCAAAGGGTGGCTACTTTGAAGAATCTAAAATATAAGACATGTTTTCAGTTATTTCACACTTTTTGTTAAGTACATTATTCCATATGTGTTCATTCATAGTTTTTGATTTTTTTTTGAGTTTTCGTCGAAAATGGGAATGAATGGGAAAATGTCATCCACGTTAACGACCGTTATCTACCGGACTGAATATCAACGCGGATATCGGTGCCTTATTTAGGTGCCACTTAGATGCCTGCGCTTCTCTCTGATGCTCCGAAAATGGAAGTTAGAGGAAACTGAAACATCGCGGCACAGGACGCTAGTTAACACTACACTTAGCAGCAGGTAACGTTAGCCTACCGTTAGCTAGTTAACACTACACTTAGCAGCAGGTAACGTTAGCCTACCGTTAGCTAGTCAACACTACACTTAGCAGCAGGTAATGTTAGCCTACCGTTAGCCAGTCAACACTACACTTAGCAGCAGGTAATGTTAGCCTACCGTTAGCTAGTCAACACTACACTTAGCAGCAGGTAATGTTAGCCTACCGTTAGCTAGTCAACACTACACTTAGCAGCAGGTAACGTTAGCCTACCGTTAGCTAGTCAACACTACACTTGGCAGCAGGTAACGTTAGCCTACCGTTAGCTAGTTAACACTACACTTAGCAGCAGGTAACGTTAGCCTACCGTTAGCTAGTCAACACTACACTTAGCAGCAGGTAACGTTAGCCTGCCGTTAGCTAGTCAACACTACACTTAGCAGCAGGTAACGTTAGCCTACCGTTAGCTAGTTAACACTACACTTAGCAGCAGGTAACGTTAGCCTGCCGTTAGCTAGTCAACACTACACTTAGCAGCAGGTAACGTTAGCCTGCCGTTAGCTAGTCAACACTACACTTAGCAGCAGGTAACGTTAGCCTACAGTTAGCTAGTTAACACTACACTTAGCAGCAGGTAACGTTAGCCTACCGTTAGCTAGTTAACACTACACTTAGCAGCAGGTAACGTTAGCCTACCGTTAGCTAGTTAACACTACACTTAGCAGCAGGTAACGTTAGCCTAGCGTTAGCTAGTTAACACTACACTTAGCAGCAGGTAACGTTAGCCTACAGTTAGCTAGTTAACACTACACTTAGCAGCAGGTAACGTTAGCCTACCGTTAGCCAGTCAACACTACACTTAGCAGCAGGTAACGTTAGCCTACTGTTAGCTAGTCAACACTACACTTAGCAGCAGGTAACGTTAGCCTACCGTTAGCCAGTCAACACTACACTTAGCAGCAGGTAACGTTAGCCTACTGTTAGCTAGTCAACACTACACTTAGCAGCAGGTAACGTTAGCCTACCGTTAGCCAGTCAACACTACACTTAGCAGCAGGTAACGTTAGCCTACTGTTAGCTAGTCAACACTACACTTAGCAGCAGGTAACGTTAGCCTACCGTTAGCCAGTCAACACTACACTTAGCAGCAGGTAACGTTAGCCTACCGTTAGCTAGCAGCTGGAGTAAACAAGGTTAAAATGTTTACAGCTAACCGGTGTAAAGTGTGTCTGTATTTCACTGGAGAGGACTCCAACAACAGTCTGTAGCTGCTGTTGTCTGGAAAAACAACACAGACGTTGCGTTCACTTGAAATTCGCCTCGCCCGCCTCGTGCTGCATTCAATGTTGTTGTAAAATACCCTTTTCCCAAACAGTGGTTGTTTTAGTTTTTACTGGTGAAATAAGTTATTATGAGTTATTGTTATTACATTTTTGATAAATCATTTAATTTTGAGCCGACCGGGCTCCTTTTTTTTTTTATTCTTTAGATTTTTTTTATTCTTTAGATGAACTATCATATATATATATATATATATATATATATATATATATATATATATATATATATATATATATATATATATTATATATATATATATATATTAGTTTTAGCAGCGGGAAAATGTTGTCACCTTTTTCAGCCCTTCTGAGTTTGCAGGTACGTTCATACTACTCGCTACGGCGTCAATTCACACACATTCGGCAGGTAATGTAAGTCAGTGGAGTCCAAACGGCGTTGATAAACGAGTATGCGTCTTGATAAAACGCCAACAATGGCAGACGAAGTGGCGAGTTATTCATACGCCACTTCATGACATCAGTCTGGCCTGAGTCTTCCACAAACCTGGGGGAAAAACACTCGCGCAGCATAGAGCTACCCACTCAAAAGTGATATTGTTTTCTTACTCCAGCTTTCCCATCAGCTGGGTTTAAGCCTGAGGTAACCCAGGTCACATGTGCTGCATGTTTACTATGCTGCTCAGGGTGTCTGCAAACACAGAGTAGGCTCATACCGCCTCTACAATCATTTCTTAAAAGGTTCTCTCTTCCCCTTTTTTAACGAAGATGTAATATTACAAGATTAACACAGCATTGTTTTCTTGTTACTGTGCTGTGTTGCTTAATTCTGTAAGTTCCCTCTGCGTATACTGTAACGTAACGGAGAAGAAACGCACGGTACAAATTCAAAGCAGCGATTTAGAAAGTGGTCTTTCTTCACATGTTGAAAATAACTGAAGTCTGGAAACGTTATGGAGCAACATGGGACTATGGCTGCAACTAAAGGGTATTTCCATTATCGATTAGGCTCACCCTGCTGTCGTCCTCGGGTCAAATGTGACCCATTTTCAAAAAGTTTCTATATCAGAAATTTGGATTTCTTTCAACCAAATTGTCAAAAAAAAAGTAACATGGAGGGTTCCCTACAATGCTTTTTATAAGTTAAAATGTATGATCAGTAGAGTACTTTCATTGAATTTGGGTGTTTTTATTACATTTTACAGCTTTTGAGGAAAATAAATCATAAAAGAACGTTGAAAAAAGTGACAAATGTCGGAAAAAGATTCAAAAATGTGGGCAAAATTTTTTTTTAAAACAACAATCATCGACAAAAGTGTCAAAAAAGACGACAAAAGAAAAAAATACATTTTCAACAAAAGATTGCATGTTTCGACGGGAGGACATAGAAGGGTTAATGTGTGGATTATTGTCTCGTTGGTGGATTAGTTAGGAAAATAATTAGGGAAAAGTGAAAGAAGTTGCAGGTCGATGGGATGGCAACACGAGAGATAATCGATTATTAAAGTAGTTTATTAATTAATTTAATAGTTGAGAACTAATCAATTAATCTGGAAGCTCTAGAAAAGTCATTTTTGATGCTCGTATTGATTGATTTTACACTCAGGAGGTGCCCAAAACACCTGAGGTTCTGCACTTATAACTAGGGTTGGGTACCGAAACTGGTTGGAACCGGACCGGATTAGAACGATTTCAGTTCCACTTAATGCGTCGACTGAAATATTTTCCCTCTGTTGCTCCGAAACGGACGTAAAAATATCCCCCTCTCTCTATAGTCTATCGTTAGCTAGCTCCTCTCTCTATAGTCTACCGTTAGCTAGCTACTCTCCCTGTAGTCTACCGTTAGCTAGCTCCTCTCTCTATAGTCTATCGTTAGCGAGCTCCTCTCTCTATAGTCTACCGTTAGCTAGCTCCTCTCTCTATAGTCTACCGTTAGCTAGCTCCTCTCTCTATAGTCTATCGTTAGCTAGCTCCTCTCTCTGTAGTCTACCGTTAGCTAGCTACTCTCCCTGTAGTCTATCGTTAGCTAGCTCCTCTCTCTGTAGTCTACCGTTAGCTAGCTCCTCTCTCTGTAGTCTACCGTTAGCTAGCTCCTCTCTCTGTAGTCTACCGTTAGCTAGCTCCTCTTTACTGTTAGCTAGCTCCTCTCTCTGTAGTCTACCGTTAGCTAGCTCCTCTCTCTGTAGTCTACCGTTGGCTAGCTCCTCTCTCTGTAGTCTACCGTTAGCTAGCTACTCTCTCTGTAGTCTACCGTTAGCTAGCTACCGTAGATGTAGGCTACTTTTAAGATTATTTTTTGTGGGCTTTTTCACCTTTTAATGGACAGGACAGCTAGGTGAGAAAGGGGAGAGAGGAGGGGGGAGGACATGTAGGAAATCATCACCGGTCAGATTCGAGCCCTGGACCTCTGCGTCAAGGCATAGACCTCTATGTTTATGTGCGCCTGCTCTACCCACTGAACCAACCCGGCCACAATAGAGGCTACTTTTAAAATGCCATATCTCCCCTCTGGCCTCACCAAAACAGACCTAAAAGCATATTAACCATTCGCTGCACGCCATCGTGAGTAAACGTATTTCATTTTTCAGTTTTTCAAGAATCTGTTTAAGAATCGGAATTGTTTTGAATCCAAACGATTCCCAACCCTACTTAGAAGTCTTATAATCGTTGGGAAAACCTCGTTATGGGAGGTTTTAAGTACACAAAAAATGTCCTCCGGAGACCCTCCCACAGCACGGGCATCATGTGATTTGGGATTAATTTTGGAGATTAGCGTTACGGCTCGAGCACAGAACGTTCTGCACCCAGAGAGCATGTTTCTGGAGAGGTTGTGTTTGTACGGCAAGTTCCTGTGCTTCTAGGGCTGGACAATATATCGATATTATATTGATATATTGTGATATGAGACTTGATATCTTCTTAGATTTTGGATATCGTGATGACATAACGATTACAGTAAAGTGATGTACTCTTCTGAACTTACCAGACTGTCGTAACTGTTCTATTATTTACCTTTTCCCACTTAGTCATTATATCCACATTACTGATGATTATTCATCTAAAATCTAAATGTGAAGATATTTAGTTTCAATTTCTTTATTTTTGAAAGGGGACAGTGAACATTAATCAACATTAAAACAATGTAAATGTTCCCGAGTTAGCTCAAAAGTGGTAATTTTTATCGGTAGTCCGAAGTTAAAGCACCAATTGTCAACTCTAGAACATACCTGCAAACATACCTCTTTTTGGCGAAAATCGCCGTTTTGAATGGGAAAATGTCATCCACGTGAATCGTGTAGATCCGAAGAGTTCTTATTTGGGGGGGGTCTGAGAGACCCGGTGCTAATACGGCACTGGTGCGTTAACGACCATTATCTACCAGACCGAATAGCAACGCGGATTTCGGTGCCACTGAAATGCCTGCTCCGAAAACGGACGTTAGAAGCAACCTTAACATCGCCGCATGTCACGCCACTTAACACTACACCTGGAAGCATGTAAAGTTAGCCTACCGTTAGCTAGTTAACACTACACCTAGAAGCAGGTAAAGTTAGCCTACCGTTAGCTAGTTAACACTACACCTAGAAGCAGGTAACGTTAGCCTACCGTTAGCTAGTTAACACTACACCTGGAAGCAGGTAACGTTAGCCTACCATTAGCTAGTTAACACTACACCTGGAAGCAGGTAACGTTAGCCTACCATTAGCTAGATAACACTACACCTGGAAGCAGGTAACGTTAGCCTACCGTTAGCTAGTTAACACTACACTCGTGAGACGGCACTGGTGAAAATTACTAATGACGTTCTAACTGCTGCAGACAGAGGACTTGTCTCCATACTTGTTTTACTAGATCTTAGTGCTGCATTTGACACTATTGACCATACCATCCTGTTACAGAGACTGGAACACTTAGTCGGCATTAAAGGAATCGCTCTAAGCTGGTTTAAAGCGCCCATATTCTGCTCATTTTCAGGTTCATAATTGTATTTTAAGGTTGTACCAGAATAGGTTTACATGGTTTAATTTTCTCTCTTTAAAGCTCTCTCTCACTGCTGCAGATCCTCTTTTCACCTGGTTTCTGTTTTAGCTAGCTCTTTTATTCTTCTTCTTCACTACTATCTTTGATTGCACTCGCACATGCTCAGTAGTTCAGATGTAGATCATGTCAGCTAGCTAACTCTAGAGACAGTAAAAGAAAGCCTGTTTCTCTAACTTTGGTCAGTTGCAAGGCAGGATTAGCTGGGAGACTTCTAAATGAGGGTGCACATGGAAGTAGTTCTTTTGGAGATTATGGTGAACTTGTGTGTGTTGTAGCAGTGCTTTGCTATTGAGAACGAGGTACCATGCTAGTGTTAGCATTAGCGTTAGCATGCTAATGCTAACGCTACGAGCTAACGGTTGCGGTTAGCCAGCTCATTTCGGATTGTGACGTCACAGTCCGAGCCGATTTTGAACAGCTCACCAGGAGACTGAAAGCAGGACACATTCAGAAACCGTATCTCTCTCAAAACACCATGGATGGATTTTTTTCAAAGTGTGTATGTGTGTGGAAGCACCAGAGACACAAAAGAACACCCCAAATCCCAGAAAAAGTGTTTTTTTTTCATAATATGGGCACTTTAAGTCAGTCAAAGTTATTGTGCTGGGCCCTAAACGCCTCCGAACTTCATTATCTAAAGATATAGCTACTCTGGATGGTATTGTCCTGGCCTCCAGCACTACTATCAGAAACTTAGGAGTTATTTTTGATCAGGATATATCCTTTAACGCCCATCTACAACAAACCTCAAGAACAGCCTTTTTTCATCTTCGTAACATTGCCAAAATTAGGAATATCCTGTCTCAAAACGATGCTGAAAAACTAGTCCATGCATTCGTTACTTCCAGGCTGGACTATTGTAATTCCCTACTGTCAGGTTGCTCAAATAAGTCTCTTAAGACTCTCCAGCTGATCCAGAATGCTGCAGCACGTGTTCTGACAAGAACTAAGAAAAGAGATCATATTTCTCCTGTTTTAGCTTCTCTGCACTGGCTTCCAGTTAAATTCAGGATTGACTTTAAAGTCCTTCTCCTGACCTACAAAACTCTAAATGGTCAAGCACCATCATACCTAGAACAGCTCCTAGTACCCTATTGTCCCACTAGAGCACTGCGCCCCCAGAATGCAGAGCTACTTGTGGTTCCTAGAGTCTCTAAAAGTAGACTGGGGGAGCCAGCTACCAGGCTCCGCTCCTGTGGAACCAGCTCCCAGTCTGGGTTCGGGGGGCAGAAACTGTCACCGCATTTAAGAGTAAACTGAAAACTCTCCTCTTTGATAAAGCTTATAGTTAGGGAGTGAGGAGTTGCAGCGTCCGCCTAACCCGGCCCACCTGCTTCTCTTCGTAGTCATCAGTTTTATTTATCATATAATCAATAATATAGTGAGAGTAGAGGGAGGCAGGCCAGTACAGCCCGATCCGGCAGGGGAGAGTTCAAGCCCGATCCGGCACCTCTCTCTAAACTAACCTGCCTCTCTTAGTTATGCTATTATAATTCCAGACTAACGGGGAAGTTCCTTCCTTCCTACGACACACTGAGCTGCTCTCTCATCTCTGTTTTCACTTGTTTCCGTTTGTATGCATCCTGTCCCAGAACTGCTTGTTACTAACCCTGCTGCATCCGCTGCATCCACCCATGCTCTGCAGCGCCACGTTACATCCCGCAACACCCTGCTGTGATGTTCATACGAACAGAGTAGTCAGGATCCGGTATAGGAGACTGCACTACTCAGTATGACACGATGTGCCCTGCTATGACATGAACTACAACGACTACCTTCGAAGTCACTGTCCCACTATCTTTAATGTGACTATTATCGCCACTGTTCATCACACCCCCAACCGGCCCTGTCAGACACCGCCTACCAAGAGTCTGGGTCTGCCGAGGTTTCTTCCTAAAAAGGGAGTTTCTCCTCGCCACTGTCGCGATAGCCACTGCTAATGCTTGCTCTTGAGGGAATTACTGTAATTGTTGGGGCTTTGGAAATTATAGAGTGTGGTCTAGACCTAATCTATCTGTAAAGTGTCTCGAGATAACTCTGTTATTATTTGATACTATAAATAAAATTTGAAATTGAAATTACACCTGGCAGCAGGTAACGTTAGCCTACCATTAGCTAGATAACACTACACCTGGCAGCAGGTAACGTTAGCCTACCGTTAGCTAGTTAACACTACACCTGGCAGCAGGTAACGTTAGTCTACCATTAGCTAGTTAACACTACACCTGGCAGAAGGTAACGTTAGCCTACCGTTAGCTAGTTAACACTACACCTGGCAGAAGGTAACGTTAGCCTACCGTTAGCTAGTTAACACTACACCTGGCAGAAGGTAACGTTAGCCTACCATTAGCTAGTTAACACTACACCTGACAGCAGGTAACGTTAGCTGCCAGTCTGCAGCTGCAGTTGTCAGAACAACGCATATGTTGCCTTCACTTGAAATTCGCCTCGCCAGCCTCCTGCTGCATTCAAAGTTATTGTAAAATACACTTTTCCCATCCAGCGGTTGTTTTTGTCGTTTAACTTACTGGTGAAATAAGTTATTGTTATTTAATTTTTAATCAATCATTTAATTTTGCCTTAGCTAAATAATTAAAAATGATTAGTCGTTTTGTGCTCCTTTTAAAAAAAAAAAAAAAAAAAAGAAATATATATATATATATATATATATATATATATATATATATATATATAAAATTTGTCCGCTTTTTCAGCCCATCTGAGTTTGCAGGTATGCTAGAATATCGCCACAATATTGATATCGAGGCATTTGGTCAAAAATATTGTGACATCTGATTTTCTCCCTATCGGCCGGCCCGATGTGCTTCAGCGGAGTGAAGTTGTGAAAGATGATTGTGTTATTGTTGGTGATCAGCGGCGTTTCATCAGGCAGCAGCCGAGGCATCGGTGGCGTCGGTGTGGAAAGTCTCGTCACGCCTCAGGGGACAGGAAGGTCAAAGCTGGGTCCGCTCAGAACAGGAACTTTCTCCAGAACCGCGTCAACTTCTCTCTCTATACGCTCGGTTCCTCGGGTCTGGAGCTAAACGCTACAGATGTCCTCGTCCAATCCTAGCTCAGCAACTGTAACTAAGGAGAAGGACCCCCGTCAAACATTGCGATTTCAGCAAGATCGTGAAACGATGCGCCTATGGTACAAACGTACCCCAAACAACCTCAACGTTGTCCTTTTTGAACACTGATTAAACGAGAACTCCGGGCAATTTTTACGTTAATCTTGACCGCTATATGTATAGGAGTACTGTCGATAGCAAAAAGACGAAACGAATCGGTGCTAGCAACACGGAGCTGCTAAAGCTAAGCTCCCACTCAGCTAAAACGGCAGTTTTGGGGGCATAAGATAAAGAGTGCCTTTGTGCCTCTTAACAGACACAAAATGCAATTAAAATGTGCAACATGAACAGGGCCCTTACATGACAGCAAGATGCGTTTAGCAACTTAGCCATTGTTTAAATTCACCTACCCTCTTAGCTGCTAGCTGCCGTCTGGGATGAGTGAGTGTTCAGCCAGGCTCCGGTAATAATCATCACGCAGCAGTTCCATGTGTATTTGTAGCATATATATATATATATATATATATATATATATATATATATATATATATATATATATATATATATATATATATATATATATATATATATATATATATATATATATATAATCCATTTTGTGTGAATATGAGTCTCTGCAGTGGTGAATTGTGTGGTAGTTTCCTTAGCCAGGCTAGCAGCCCCGACCGGGCATCCTTCTACTTCCTCCCTCGCCTGCCGCGGCCGACAACAATCCACAGGCGGCCGCTGGTCTGGTGGAGGTCCTCCAGAGGACAGTTCATGCTTTCGCGGCGATGTCCTCCAGAGGACAGCTCATGCTTTCGCGGTGACATTTTGAAGTTTATTCCCTCCTCAAAAGTAGTATTTGAGCACTGTAGTGGTCATGATCATATCAGTGACTAACTACATGGAAACGGGCCAAATGATGCCTGTTTCCCGTACAGTAACAGCGCCACTGAAGGCTAGCTCTAGCTCCATAGTTACTCCAAGCTTCTTCCCTTGTGAACACCTCTGCTCTTCACTTTTCACACATTAAGCTCCGATCTGCACACTGCTGTTTACCTTGTCCTGCTACAACTGAATTCCCACGGGACTTAAGCTTAAGACTGCAGCCTTCTGCAACGCTAGTTACTCTACAAGAAACAGGCATCACTTGGTCCGCCATGGCTATGTGTCTGGTTCTCAATTGTTTGACGGGCGTAGTAACAATAACTAGGGGGCGTGGCTTTTGCGAACGGTCAATTAGAGCTAGGCAATATATGGATATTATATCGGTATCGTGATATGAGACTAGATATCGTCTTAGATTTTTGGATATAGTGATATTGTAAATGGCATAAGTGTCTTTTCCTGGTTTTAAAGGCTGTATTACAGTAAAGATCGATTTGATTTTCTCCATATCGCCCAGCTCTAATGCAATGTGTTCTTGTAGCACGTATTTAATGGTTCCTGAGAGTTAGGGTTAGGGGGGTATGGTTAGGGGGGTATGGTCAGGGGGGATGGTTAGGGGGGTATGGTTAGGGTGTTATGGTTAGGGTTAGGGCGATATGGAGAAAATCAAATATCACGATATTTTATACTGCCCAGCTCTAGTTAGGGTTTCTGGGTTTCTTTACTCATGCATCCATCCTCCTCTCCTCTTTCCTCTCTCCTCTCCTCTCCTCCTTGTTTCCTCTTGTCCTCTCCTCTCTCCTTGTTTCTCATCTCCTGTTCCATCTCCTCTCCTCCTCGTTTCCTCTTGTCCTCTCCTTTTCTCTTTCATTGTTTCTCCTCTCCTGTTCCATCTCCTCTCCTCTTGTCCTCTCCTCTCTCCTCGTTTCCTCTTGTCCTCACCTTTCGTCTCTCCTTGTTTCTCCTCTCCTCTTCCATCTCCTCTCCTCCTCGTTTCCTCTTGTCTTCTCCTTTTCTCTTTCATTGTTTCTCCTCTCCTGTTCCATCTCCTCTCCTCTTGTCCTCTCCTCTCTCCTCGTTTCCTCTTGTCCTCACCTTTCGTCTCTCCTTGTTTCTCCTCTCCTGTTCCATCTCCTCTCCTCCTTGTTCCCTCTTGTCTTCTCCTTTCGTCTTTCCTTGTTTCTCCTCTCCTGTTCCATCTCCTCTCCTGTCTCCTGTTTCCTCACCTCATCTCTCCTCTCCTTGTTTCCTCCCCTCTCCTGTCTCCTCTCTCCTTGTTTCCTCCCCTATCCTGTCTCCTCTCTCCTTTTTTCCTCCCCTCTCCCCTCTCCTCTCATCTCTTGTTTCCTCTCCTCTCTGGTAGTGTGATGGATATCTCTCTCCATCTGGCCAGTTAAAAGCTTGGTGAACAGACTGTTTCGACCACTAATGGGTCTTACTGGCAGCCGGTCTCCACGGTGACGAGTCTGACCACAGAGAGGCGGGAGGCTGGGCGAAGGATGATCAGCTGTCTCTGCATCCCTCCCTCCCTCCCTCCCTCCTCCCTCTTCCCTGTGTTTGGATGGCTGGCACTAAAAGGTTTAACAGCTCTCGCAGAGATTACGCTGAGATCAGAGGTTACCATAAAGCAGACTGACAGATGGCTTAGCTTCCCGTAAATTAACAGCATAAGTGTTAGTTATCTAAACTTTATCTCGCTGTTATCTTTTTCATTTTGATTAAAAACCTCTTAACCCTTCTGATGTCCTCGGGTCACATTTGATCCATTTTCAAAAAGTTTTTGGGAATTGGAAATGTATTTATTTGAAACGGGGACAATGCACAGACATACATTAAACTTGTAATGCAAGAGAATATTTCTTGGGCCAGGTTATAGCAACAGTTGCCAATTTCCACCTGTAGTCTAGTGAATAATGTGCTTGAATAATTATAATAATATATATAATAATAATGTCGGGCTGTAACCGGTTTCAGGCTTTTAAAAAGCTGTCAATCAAAATGTACTTGTCGGGCTCGGGGCGAACTTTTAAGGCCCGACTACAGCTCTACTTCTGTTGTACAATAATCTCGACTCTCTCGCTTCACTTACTAGTAGGGCTGTGCAATTAATCGGAATTTAATCGTGATTATGATTTTGGCTCCCAATGATCACAAAAACAGAATAATCGAGAAAACCAATTATTTAGCTCATTACGTTTTGCAAGTAAACTGAAAAAATAGTTTAAATAGCAAAAGTATTGAGGCAAATTTCACAGTTGTATGTGTTTTTTTTTTTTTAACACTTTAACACTTTAACAAAAAAGTGTGAAATAACTGAAAACATGTCTTATATTTTAGATTCCTCAAAGTAGCCACCCTTTGCTTTTTTTATTAATAAGGGAAATAATTCCACTAATGAACCCTGACAAAGCACACCTGTGAAGGTAAAACCATTTCAGGTGACTACCTCATGAAGCTCATTGAGAGAACACCAAGGGTTTGCAGAGTTATCAAAAAAAGCAAAGGGTGGCTACTTTGAAGAATCTAAAATATAAGACATGTTTTCAGTTATTTCACACTTTTTTGTTAAGTACATAATTCCATATGTGTTCATTCATAGTTTTGATGCCTTCAGTGAGAATCTACAATGTAAATAGTCATGAAAATAAAAAGAAAACACATTGAATGAGGTGTGTCCAAACTGTTTGGCCTGTACTGTATATATATATTTTTATAGAACTTATCCTTAATCAGCCAAACCTCTGTCTCTGACTTCTTCTTCTGCTGCCTCTCCAGATGGCGTCCAGTGAGTCCCGGCTCCAGCAGCAGCCGTCCCCGAAAGACGCGGCCGACCAGAACTTTGACTACATGTTCAAGCTGCTGATCATCGGCAACAGCAGCGTGGGGAAGACCTCCTTCCTGTTCCGCTACGCAGACGACTCCTTCACCTCCGCCTTCGTCAGCACCGTGGGCATCGACTTCAAGGTGAAGACCGTCTTCCGCAACAACAAGAGGATCAAGCTGCAGATCTGGGTGAGTTGATTTAAAGATTGAAGACAATGTACAAAATACATGAATCTTACGAAAAGATGTTTTGTACCAGAGTTAGCTAATGCTAGTTTCCATCTGCAGGTGCACACAATATTAAAACATTACAAATAACAGTCAGTAGTACTAACGAATACATGCAAGATTAGTTAAACACTAATCAGATATTTAAATTAAAAAACTAATCAAAACAACCATCACAGCCTAAAATATATACAACGTAGTCAGTCAGTCAGTCAATCCTTTATTTGATAGGGACAATGCACATTAATGAACATCTGCATTGAAACAACAAAAACAGACGTAAACACGCCGGATTATAGCCGCAGGGCTAATTTACATCCGCAGTCCCTAGACAAATTACAGAGATACATACATTACAACATACAAATCCAAGAAAAAAAAAAAACAATACCAAAATGAATAAGTACAGGCAAAAGTAAAATAGTCACTTAATGATTACAAGACTGGCTTGCTTTAAGCCACACTTTAAGTTTGGTTTTAAATGTTATTAATGTCGGACATTCCCTAACACTGATGGGGATACTGTTCCAGAACTTACCAGCCTTCACAGACAAAGCATTTTGCCCAAAGGCTGTTCTTCTGAAAGGCACCTCACAGTCACCTCTAGAGGAGGCCCTTGTCCTGGCCCCACTATGAGTTTTTGTTTTAAAGAAGTCCGACATAGAAGGAGGGGCTAAACCATTTAACACTTTGTACACAAAGCAAGCATATTTGAAATGTTTAAAATTCTCCAAACTTAATAGGTTATGTTTTTGTAAAATATTACAAATATGAAAGGACATTGGCTTTTTATCAAAGACTTTTAAGGCATTTTTATAGAGTGATTCTATTAATTTAAGAGTGTTCATACCAGTCAATGTCCAACTTGTACAACAGTATTCAATATGTGATAAAATCATACAATGTAAAAACAGTTTGGCGCCGCCCAAAATGGTATAAACGGAACGGATTTGTTTAAAATTTCGTAAATTAAATTTCACTGTACTCGCGATATTCTTTTTACATGTTTTTAAAACTTAATGTGGAATCCAGAGTCACACCAAGGTGCTTAAATTCTGAAACAACTTCTAGTTCTATTCCTCTTAAAAATACACCAGATTGTTTTATGTCTCGGGACTGTTTAGTGAACATCATGCAAACAGTTTTTTTAGTATTAAGTAACAGACAGGATTTAAAAAGCCATTCATTTACAGGAACCAAGGCGGAGGTCAGGATAGTAGAAGCCTCTTGAACACTTTTTGCACTTGTGTAGATGACTGCATCATCAGCATACATTTGAAATTCAACCTCAACACAAGTATTTGGTAGGTCATTTATATATAAAGAGAATAATAAGGGACCAAGTATTGACCCTTGAGGCACACCAACGGGGACGTCCAGGAAAGACGATTTGACACCGCAGTACGTTAACACACTGTTTTCTTGAGTCCAGATAAGATTTAATCCATTGAACGGCATTTAAAGAAAAGTTGAAATATGTCAGTTTAGACAATAAAATATCATGATTAACAGTGTCAAATGCTCTTTTTAAATCTAAGAATACAGCACCGACACAAGCGTTATTATCCAATTTACTTTTTACTTTTTCTATAAACAGACTGTTGGCAAATTCAGTCGAGTGATTGGTGCGGAACCCAAATTGCATAGAATGCAAGGGAGAATGGCCTTTATTTAGATGTTCATTTATTAATTTTTGCCAACCCACTTCTCAGCGAACCTGGGAGACCACTGGAAGGATACTGATTGGTCGGTAGTTGGCTACATTTAATTTATCACCAGATTTAAAAATTGGGGTGACTACGGCCATTTTCCAAAAGGATGGAACAAGTCTCTGCTTGAATGATAAATTGATCATATATGTTATTGGAGCAATTAAGGAGTTTTTACATAATTTTAGAGAATGTGAATCTAGCCCATACGCGTCTTTCGATTTTGAGCTCTTAAGTGATCCAATGATCTTATCTACCTCCAGCTCTGTTATTTCACACAAATTGAACACAGGCTTGGAAGGATCAATGGGTCTAAGTATTTTCTGTGATGGCTCAAACAGTTCAGTTATCTCCCTAACAGATTTAGAAAAGTATTGGTTAAATTCATTTGATAAAGAAGTAGGATTTTTTACTACAGTGTTGTTAATTTGGAGTTCAAAGTCTTCAATGGATTCTTTTTTTTGTCTACCAAGTAATTTATTAAGATTTTGCCAGATCTTTTTACCATTTCCTTTGGCATCAGTGATAATATCCATGAAGAATTTTGCCTTTGCCTTTTGCATATAATTAGTGACTTTATTTCTTAAGGATGTGAATTTTTGCCTATCTATAGTCAGACTTGATTGTATTGATTTTTTAAGTTGCACATCCCTCTCCTTCATTAATTTCCTACACTCATCATTTAACCAAGGTAACAACTTTCCTTTTCTCTTATTATGACTCCCTCTTTTGGTAAAGTTTAACATTACTTGATCGATTTTACACTGAAACAGATTACTACAACTCTCTATGTCCTCACTTTGATTTAATTCACTCCAATTGATTTCTTGCAAAGCCGCCACAAAATTTGGCATTTGTTTTTTTGGAATCGCATTATACACAGTATGGTTGTGTGAAACTTTGAATCGTGTTTTTGTAAGCTTTCTTGAAAAAAAGAAAGCATTGTGGTCTGATAAACCAGTCATAAAGTTAAATGTTTTAATAATTCTTTCAGGTCGATTGACAAAGAGTAAATCTATTAATGTTTTGGAACGTGAAGTTATCCGAGTGGGCTGTTGAATTAATTGTGTAAAATTATAGCGGTCTGTAGTTTCTTTAAGATGTTTTCTAACCTTCTTTTCATTCCAATTTATGTTAAAATCACCAATAATGATTGTTTCTTTGTTTAGATCACAATATTTGAGAATTTTTTTAAATTGTGCATAGAAATCCAACTTTGCTGATGGTTTACGATATACACATATTATGGTAAATGACATTGAAGATGAAAGGGATACGTCTACTCCGATACCTTCAAGTTGAATATCCTCTGGCCATACAATCTGTTTACTATTAAGAACATCTTTCACATATAACAAAACTCCTCCGCCCCTACCATAGTCCCTGTCATTCCTGTACACATTATACCCAGGCATATTTACAACAGAATCTGGAGAGCTATGTGTCAGCCACGTTTCTGAGAGACCTATGAAGTCAATGTTGGAATTACAGAGCAGATGTTCCAGCTCTTCTCGTTTAGGTGCCATACTCCTTATATTTAAATGTCCGCCCAATAAGCCTTTAGGTTTGGCTCGCGGGTCCCATATTATTTTTGCCTGATTCAGAGTATGGAAGATATTAGATGATCGGTTTCTTTTCAACACGGGATTCCTGATTTTAGTCTGTTTTGTTGCTTGGAAAATGGGTGGAAACTGCGGGTTAGAACACTCACCGGTAGATGTAACAGTACCTGACTGCACCGCTTTTTCAGATTCAGTGTGACAGCTATTACCGGTGGGTTCATATCCAGTGCCTACAAATGGACACAGCACAGCTTGATGTGCGATCGTGACTGCAGATCCACACATAGGTGAAACGCCATTTGCTCCCGTTAGTTCTTCCCCACCGCCAGGTCCGGGGTTTAGATGTATATCCCCGCTCACTGCGATCGTGACTGCAGATCCACACATGGATGAGACACCGTTTGCTCCCGTTAATCCTTCCCCGCCGCCAGGTCCCGGGTTTAGATGTATATCCCCGCATAGTAAAAGTAAAATACACAGCAGGGTTGAAACAGCTGATCCTTTGCGGCGCTTTTCAAAACGGGAGCTGATCGATAAAGGCACAACTGCGCGTCCGTGTTTTAGAACAGACGCGTAAATTGTGTGTTTGCTCCATGTGTTGAAAGGTGGTAGTAGGCCTACGTGGCGTGTTACTTTGTAATCCGACCGGCAACAAAGAGTTTGCCAGTCACTCCAGGTTGACAGTAACACCACGGCAAGCACATACAAGGAGATAACCACATACTGATTTGCATTTAGTCGCCCCCTTTTTCTCAGATAAGGCAACTGTAATTCAGCATTAGGTCCATTGTTGTTAAATGACGGCTCCTTAGAACGTATTAAGGAAGGTGAGCTCGCAGGACTTGCCGACCTGCAGCCTGTACCTGACGCCATGAGTCGCTGACCAAAGTCAAAAACATTTACTTCAGCATTACGTTTGTAAACTTTTAAGTGTGCTGATGCTCACATATCTGGTTATCGAGGATGTATTTCTTTAAGTTTCGAGAGAAATTATTCAAATTTAGACTGCCTGGGAGTTGATTCCATTGTTTAATGGTTTTAAATGAGAAGGCTGTGTGTGCAAAGGCAGAGGATCTTTTCAGGGTAGCACAATTTCTGTGAGCAGTGGCTGGGACTGGGACGATGTGCTTCTGTCCCGATTCAGTTCTTTCAGGATTCTGCTACGCCATGAACTACTACGACTTAGGGGTGGGAATCACCAGAGGCCTCACGATACGATATCATCACGATACTTATGTCACGATACGATATTATTGCGATTTTAAACAAATTGCAATATTCTGCGATATATTGCAATGTATTACCTTTTTTCCAACTTCTTCCCAATTTCAAATGATGTCCCCAAAGGAAAATTCTGTCAACATCTGTTTTATCTAAAAAAAAAAAAATTTCTCTGTTTGTTCATCTCACGCAAAATCAGATTGTCAAGCAGACAGACTGACCATCACATATATCATAAAATATCGATACTTGGCGTCTGTGTATCGATACAGTATTGCCACGAAAAATATTGCGATACTATGCTGTATCGATTTTTTCCCCCACCCCTACTACGACTACTGTTTCTATTCACTGATCCATTATCTTTATTGTGACTTTTATTGCCTCTGCTACTCAACACTCTCGCATTTAGCCACTGCTAATGCTTGCTCTTGGGGGAATTACTGGAATTGTTGGGTCTAGACCTACTCTATCTGTAAAGTGTCTCAAGATAACTCTTGTTATGATCTGATACTATGAATAAAATTTAAATGAATATAACCTGTTAACATCCACCGGGTCACTGGAAAATTTGGTCACTTGGCAGACTGATGTCATGAAGTGGTGCCACTTTTTCATATGTCATTATTGGCGTGTTATCAAGACGCATACTCGCTTTTTAGCGTGTTTATCAACGCTGTTTGGCCTCCATTGACTTACATTACCTTGAGATTGTGTGTGAATTTACATCGTAGAGAGTAGTATGAAAGGGAGAAAATCTGCGTACTAGAGGTGTTGAAATTAATAAAATAATGGATGCATTGAATCGTGGACGATGCTGCATCGATAATCAGCCGGCTCATAATTGATTATTTCTGTTTATAATGTAATGTAGGCCTAACAGCATTTCTGTTTACATATTCTGGTATGTTAACACATTCAGGAGGTGCCATGTGCTCAGTGCTGTATAGTTTTATGTATCCAAGTTATTTAGTTTCAGAGCACTGCAGAATATTTGGTTTTTGAAGCTTGAAAAGCTATGAATTAAATATCCTACATGGCTTTAATAGAAACATGGATTAAATATCCTATATGGCTTTAATAGAAACATGGATTATATATCCTACATGGCTTTAATAGAAACATGGATTATATATCCTGCATGGCTTTAATAGAAACATGGATTAAATATCCTGCATGGCTTTAATAGAAACATGGATTAAATATCCTGCATGGCTTTAATAGAAACATGGATTAAATATCCTGCATGGCTTTAATAGAAACATGGATTAAATATCCTGCATGGCTTTAATAGAAACATGGATTAAATATCCTACATGGCTTTAATAGAAACATGGATTAAATATCCTACATGGCTTTAATAGAAACATGGATTAAATATCCTACATGGCTTTATAGAAACATGGATTAAATATCCTACATGGCTTTAATAGAAACATGGATTAAATATCCTACATGGCTTTAATGGAAACATGGATTATATATCCTACATGGCTTTAATAGAAACATGGATTAAATATCCTACATGGGTTTAATAGAAACATGGATTAAATATCCTACATGGCTTTAATAGAAACATGGATTAAATATCCTACATGGCTTTAATAGAAACATGGATTAAATATCCTACATGGCTTTAATAGAAACATGGATTTGACGCATCGTGATGCATCGAGATATCGAATTGAACAGGAGCATCACGGTGGCTCAGTGGTTAGTACTTCTGCCTCACAGCAAGAAGGTTCTTGGTTCGAATCCATCTCGTTCCTGTGTGGAGTTTGCGTGTTCTCCCTCCCATGCATGCTGGGTAACTAGTTGAAAATTAGCTGAGAGTCGGTCGGTGATTGTGATTGTGTGAATGTGTGATTGTGTAAAGGTGTTCACCAGATAGATACCAACCTTTGGTGAACTTGTGAAGTTCGCCAGCCGTCTTCTCTCTGTGTGTGTGTGTGTGTGTCTGTGTGTGTGTGTGTGTGTCTGTGTGTGTGTGTGTGTCTGTGTGTGTCTGTGTGTGTGTGTCTGTGTGCGTGCGCGTGCGTGTGCGTGCGTGTGAGTGTCTGTGTGTGTGTGCGTGTGAGTGTGCGTGTGCGTGCGTGTGTGTGTGTCTGTGTGTCTGTGTGTCTGTGTGTGTGTGTGTGTGTGTGTGTGTGTCTGCTGTACACGCGAATAGCTCTAGCTCTAGGTGCCAAAAATATGTACTGTACAAAATTTGGTACTGCCAATTAGTTGAGTTTTGTCATGGTTCATGTGTGTAATAACCATTACACTTGTTGAGAACCAAATGGTGGCAGAGAATCCTGATATCAATTCTGAGCTTAGATTCTTATTTTCCTCGTGCAGGCCTAACCCAAATAGTTGTCTGTTAATTTAATCGTTGACAACTAATCGATTCATCTTTGCAGCTCTACAAACAGCTGATCAGTTAGTCCGAGAAAATAACGGACAGATTAACGGACTGTTACTGAGTCCCTCCAGAAAAACGCGATTATGCGATTGCATTTTTTCAAATATGGCGCACTTTCGCCGCATAAATTGCAGATTTCCAAGCAAAATATTTGGGGCTTGCATGATTTCATAATCCCCGCATTTTCGTTGCTAAAAAGTCCCGTAATATATCTCAGCGGAAAGTTGAAAAATGTTGCGTTTGTTAGTACACGATCCGTTCTGCACATGCGCAAAATGTTCGCGCGCTGCACGATCTGTTCCACGCTTCCGGTCGACAGCCAAGCTAACGTTAGTTTAGCTAACAGCTAACTGGGCTAACCGCTAGCTGAGACAGCATGTAATAACTTTAAAAGACCCTCAAAATAAAACCTGAAGATAACCGTTAACATACAGTACAGGCCAAAGTTTGGACACACCTTCTCATTCAATGCGTTTCCTTTTTATTTTCATGACTATTTACATTGTAGATTCTCACTGAAGGCATCAAAACTATGAACGAACACATATGGAATTATGTACTTAACAACAAAGTGTGAAATAACTGAAAACATGTCTTATATTTTAGATTCTTCAAAGTAGCCACCCTTTGCTTTTTTTGATAACTCTGCAAACCCTTGGTGTTCTCTCAATGAGCTTCATGAGGTAGTCACCTGAAATGGTTTTACCTTCACAGGTGTGCTTTGTCAGGGTTCATTAGTGGAAGTTTTTACCTTATTAATAAAAAAGCAAAGGGTGGCTACTACTTTTAGTTTAATTTCTTATACTGCACTGTAACTTTTATTCTTATACTGCACTATCAATTTTATTCTTGTCTTTTAATGTTTTTAATTTGTTTATTAATGTTTTTAAATTGTTTTTAATTGTCTTCTAACTGCTCTTTAATGTTTTATGTAAAGCACTTTGAATTGCCCTGTTGCTGAAATGTGCTCTACAAATAAAGCTGCCTTGCCTTGCCTTGCATTACTTTGAAGAATCTAAAATATAAGACATGTTTTCAGTTATTTCACACTTTTTTGTTAAGTACATAATTCCATATGTGTTCATTCATAGTTTTGATGCCTTCAGTGAGAATCTACAATGTAAATAGTCATGAAAATAAAAAGGAAACACATTGAATGAGAAGGTGTGTCCAAACTTTTGGCCTGTACTGTACATAACAGCTGTTAGGTCAGTTCTACTTTACTTGTGCTCATTTAAAATACAATCACTCAACACTGGTCGTTATTGTTATTACTGTAAAGTCTTAATGTAGCTGTAGCTGCTTCTCCCATTAAGTTTGACTTAACGTTATTTTAGACTGAATCTAGCTGTCAGCTAGCGGTTAGCCGAATTAGCTGTTAGCTAAACTAACGTTAGTTTTGCTCCGCAACAATCACAAAAAAACAATTTTTTTCTGGAAGGACTGACTACCGTAATGGTTGGTTTCAGCGTTCGTGTATCTGATATCACACCCCTCGAACACAGAAGTGTGGTTGGGGAGGCCAGTGTGTGTTTTGGCGTTGGCTCCTCTGCTGCTGACTCATCTCCGTCTCCGTTTGTTTATCATACAGCCGCTCGCACGCTGTTGGCTCGGCTGAATCATGTGTTTGAACAGCTTTAAATGTGAGGAATGTGTGCTGGAGATAAATTAAGGATACACCTTATAGTTCAGTGTAAAAGCCCTGCAGTGGATACCATGGTTACCCACTGTGTGTGTGGTGATCCAGTGTTTATAGGCTAAGCTTACCAGCTGCTAGCTGTAACTTGATATTTCCCGTACAGACATGAGAGAGGTACCGATCTTCTGCCTCTTAACTCTCAGCAAGAAAAATAAGCACATTTCCCAAAAGGTCAAACTATTTGTTTAAGGCCTCCTGCACACTGGCTGCGTGGCGTGAGCGTGGCGTGGTGTTTTCTACGTCTTTC
Organism: Perca fluviatilis; assembly: GCF_010015445.1. NCBI lineage: Eukaryota > Metazoa > Chordata > Actinopteri > Perciformes > Percidae > Perca > Perca fluviatilis. The sequence continues at coordinate 582,538 of NC_053126.1, forward strand.
CCACCAGAAAGGTGTCTGCTGCTGCTGCTGCTGCTGCTGCTGCTGCTGCTAGCCTTGTCTGGACACATGGATGTTTCCCATAAACATAAATATATTCTGATCTGATTACAGCAAAAACAACGTCTGCAGTGTTGACGGCAGAATAGGCGCAATATTAGAAAATCAATAATTATTTATTATAATTTTTTATGCGTGTCACGCAGGCAGTGTGCACGGTCTAACCTGCTAACATGGGAGCCGAAATAAAAATGGACACGCCACGCAGCCAGTGTGCAGGAGGCCTTACTCTTGTGTTGACTGTTCCAACAATCACCACTCTGGTTTGGTTGAAATAAACTCTTAATTCACCCATTTACATGTGGAAATATGCTGGTTCTATACACGCTAAAAGTCCTGATTATTTACATGGAGTCTGGTGGAAATATGCTGGCTCTATACACGCTAAAAGTCTTGATTATTAACATGGAGTCTGGTGGAGATAAGCTGGCTCTATACACGCTAAAAGTCCTGATTATTTACATGGAGTCTGGTGGAGATATGCTGGCTCTATACACGCTAAAAGTCCTGATTATTTACATGGAGTCTGGTGGAGATATGCTGGCTCTATACACGCTAAAAGTCCTGATTATTTACATGGAGTCTGGTGGAAATATGCTGGCTCTATACACGCTAAAAGTCTTGATTATTAACATGGAGTCTGGTGGAGATATGCTGGCTCTATACACGCTAAAAGTCCTGATTATTTACATGGAGTCTGGTGGAAATATGCTGGTTCTATACACGCTAAAAGTCTTGATTATTAACATGGAGTCTGGTGGAGATATGCTGGCTCTATACACGCTAAAAGTCCTGATTATTTACATGGAGTCTGGTGGAGATATGCTGGCTCTATACACGCTAAAAGTCCTGATTATTTACATGGAGTCTGGTGGAGATATGCTGGTTCTATACACGCTAAAAGTCCTGATTATTTACATGGAGTCTGGTGGAGATATGCTGGCTCTATACACGCTAAAAGTCCTGATTATTTACATGGAGTCTGGTGGAGATATGCTGGTTCTATACACGCTAAAAGTCCTGATTATTTACATGGAGTCTGGTGGAGATATGCTGGCTCTATACACGCTAAAAGTCCTGATTATTTACATGGAGTCTGGTGGAAATATGCTGGCTCTATACACGCTAAAAGTCTTGATTATTAACATGGAGTCTGGTGGAGATATGCTGGCTCTATACACGCTAAAAGTCCTGATTATTTACATGGAGTCTGGTGGAGATATGCTGGCTCTATACACGCGTAAAAGTCCTGATTATTTACATGGAGTCTGGTGGAGATATGCTGGCTCTATACACGCTAAAAGTCCGATTATTTACATGGAGTCTGGTGGAGATATGCTGGCTCTATTCACGCTAAAAGTCCTGATTATTTACATGGAGTCTGGTGGAGATATGCTGGCTCTATACCGCTAAAAGTCCTGATTATTTACATGGAGTCTGGTGGAAATATGCTGGCTCTATACACGCTAAAAGTCCTGATTATTTACATGGAGTCTGGTGGAGATATGCTGGCTCTATACACGCGCAAAGTCCTGATTATTTACATGGAGTCTGGTGGAGATATGCTGGCTCTATACACGCTAAAGTCCTGATTATTTACATGGAGTCTGGTGGAGATATGCTGGCTCTATACACGCTAAAAGTCCTGATTATTTACATGGAGTCTGGTGGAAATATGCTGGCTCTATACACACTAAAAGTCCTGATTATTTACATGGAGTCTGGTGGAGATATGCTGGCTCTATACACTCTAAAAGTCCTGATTATTTACATGGAGTCTGGTGGAAATATGCTGGCTCTATACACGCTAAAAGTCCTGATTATTTACATGGAGTCTGGTGGAGATATGCTGGCTCTATACACGCTAAAAGTCCTGATTATTTACATGGAGTCTGGTGGAGATATGCTGGCTCTATACACGCTAAAAGTCCTGATTATTTACATGGAGTCTGGTGGAGATATGCTGGCTCTATACACGCTAAAAGTCCTGATTATTTACATGGAGTCTGGTGGAAATATGCTGGCTCTATACACGCTAAAAGTCCCGATTATTTACATGGAGTCTGGTGGAGTTTGGTGATGGTGATTTCGGGGCTGTTTCATGTTAAACTAAAAGGATCTTACTCTTTAACTAAAAGGTCTATCTCTGTAGGGATCCATCCCATAATGTTGTCAGATACCTAGAATAATAATCTGAGTCTGTCAGCAGCAACAACAGAACTTTTAGTGGACTCTAACGTCCGGTTTCAAAGAGTTTGTTCTTATTATTTACTTAGACACCAATGCATAGGAAAATAGGTTGGGCAACAAATAAATTCCCCTTTAACAGAAGGCAAACACCTCCTGATTGTCTCCTTTTTTATAAGATTATTTTTTGGCCATTTGTAGGCCTTTATTGACAGGACAGCTGAAGACATGAAGGGGGAGAGAGAGGGGAATGACACACAGCAAAGGGCCACAGGTCGGAGTCGAACCCAGGCCTGCTGCGTTGAGGAATAAACCTCTATATATGGGCGCACACTCTACCAACTGAGCTAACCGGGCGCCCCTGATTTTCTCTCAATACTGAACTCCAACTGGGCTTTGTAGCATCAATTAAAAATGGAAATTCTACTCTTGTATGCATGTACGTAAACACTTAGATGCCAAGTACAGACAGCGAGTAATAATGTGTGTTGGAGCCAAAAGTATGATTTCGATATTAACTTTTATTTTGATAAATTGTGCATAAATGCAGTGACAATCGCAGTAAACTAGGCTTGATGTAAATTGATAATTTGTGTTAATTGATCTTGATGCGTGGCATATCGTCACAGCCTTTTGACAATCAGCTGGTCGAGGTAGCGATTGCTTCGGCTGTCTTGCCTTTTGGTTTGTAGCCATACGTTTTTTTTGCCCGCTGTTGTCAGTGTGTGAAACCATGAGGAAGTCGTGCCTGTTTACACTTCTTGCACAACTCACATGCTAAACTTGCACAAGGCTCCAAACCCACAATTGTAGACACACCTCGTCTTTTTAAAAAGGTCTTCTGGTAAGCCTTCTGTCTGCCAGCTCGACCAAACCACTAATGCATTCACAGAGAGAAAATAATCAGCAGATTAATCGATAGTGAGCCGGTGTTTCCTTTAGGATTCTTTTTAGCAGTGGGGGCACACAGTGAAGCATATTCTCAGTTGTGATTGAATGTATTTTTTGAGTTACATTACATGTCATTTAGCTGACGCTTTTATCCAAAGCGACTTATAATTGCTATATATCAGAGGTCGCACGCCTCTGGAGCAACTAGGGGTTAAGTGCCTTGCTCAGGGACACATTGGTTGATGTATCACAGTGGGAATTTAACCTGGGTCTCCCACACCAAAGGCATGTCTTATATCCACTGCGCCATCACCACCCCGCCATCACCACCTGAGTTACTATATAGGCCAACTTTGATCTCGACATATAGGCTAAGCATTCTGTAGCAAATAACAATAACTCCACTATTACATTATCTTAATACCAATAAACCCACTATTAATATTAATTACATTATCTTAATACCAATAAACCCACTATTAATATTAATTACATTATCTTAATACCAATAAACCTACTATTAATATTAATTACATTATCTTAATACCAATAAACCCACTATTAATATTAATTACATTATCTTAATACCAATAAACCCACTATTAATATTAATTCCATTATATTAATACCAATAAACCTACTATTAATATTAATTACATTATCTTAATACCAATAAACCCACTATTAATATTAATTACATTATCTTAATACCAATAAACCCACTATTAATATTAATTACATTATCTTAATACCAATAAACCTACTATTAATATTAATTACATTATCTTAATACCAATAAACCCACTATTAATATTAATTACATTATCTTAATACCAATAAACCCACTATTAATATTAATTCCATTATATTAATACCAATAAACCTACTATTAATATTAATTACATTATCTTAATACCAATAAACCCACTATTAATATTAATTACATTATCTTAATACCAATAAACCTACTATTAATATTAATTACATTATCTTAATACCAATAAACCCACTATTAATATTAATTACATTATCTTAATACCAATAAACCTACTATTAATATTAATTACATTATCTTAATACCAATAAACCTACTATTAATATTAATTACATTATCTTAATACCAATAAACCTACTATTAATATTAATTACATTATCTTAATACCAATAAACCTACTATTAATATTAATTACATTATCTTAATACCAATAAACCTACTATTAATATTAATTACATTATCTTAATACCAATAAACCTACTATTAATATTAATTACATTATCTTAATACCAATAAACCTACTATTAATATTAATTACATTATCTTAATGCAGTGTCACTACTTCAGCATGGAAATAATGCACCTCAAATACAAACGTGAGCAATCGCTATTATATCGAATCAACAGCCACGTGCAATTTAGCTCGCAGGTGGAGAACACAAACAACCGAATCAGCAGCTAACAAAGAACTGACAACAGAAGTTAGAAGACTCCCAGTTCTCCAGGACCTACCCACACTCTCCACTGGCTCATCGTCTGGACAGCGTCTCTTTTTCCTTTCTCCCGTTTCCTGCCATAGCCACGGTCAAATCAACATAGAGGAAACACTGGTGAGAGGAAGGGTGAGTTGCAGCCTTAGAAGTTCTGTCTCTAAAATGTAGATCAAGATGATGTCCTCAAATGTCTTGTGTTGTCCCCAACTCAAAGATCTTCAGTGTCCTGTCCCAGAGGAGAGAAGACACTAGAACAATATTCACATTTAAGGAGCTGACATCACACAAGTTTTACTGTATTTTCATACAAATTGAAAGTGATTGCAGTCTGTTAGTTTGTTTCTGCCTCAGAATCACTTGATTTCATTAATAATGCTCATATCTGACCGAATACAGCCCATCTAGAACTGTTTCGCCTTTATTTGACAGGACAGCTAGGTGAGAAAGAGGGGGAAGACCTGCAGGACATCGTCACAGGTCGGACTTGAACCCTAGGCCTCTGTGTCCAAGTACATGTGTGTCAGCTCTGCCCACTGGGCCACGCACAAAAAACAACCTTTTTAAAGGAGCAATGCAACACATCTAATGCACTTCTGCCCTTGCCAGAAAAGTGATTGCAGTTCCTGCCTTGTGTTTGAGTTGTCTCTGCCTCAAAGTGACTTGTTTTTATAATAAGTGTTATATGTGAAGAAACATTTAGGAAACTGAAATCTGAGAATTTTACCTTTTTTCATAAGAAATGACTCCAAACA
>NC_053126.1:592912-597881 GCF_010015445.1 Perca fluviatilis
TCCCAGCCTGTCTCTCCTCTTAGCCCCTCCCAGCCTGTCTCTCCTCTTAGCCCCTCCCTCACTGTCTCTCCTCTTAGCCCCTCCCAGCCTGTCTCTCCTCTTAGCCCCTCCCAGCCTGTCTCTCCTCTTAGCCCCTCCCTCACTGTCTCTCCTCTTAGCCCCTCCCTCACTGTCTCTCCTCTTAGCCCCTCCCTCACTGTCTCTCATTAGCCCCTCCCTCACTGTCTCTCCTCTTAGCCCCTCCCTCACTGTCTCTCCTCTTAGCCCCTCCCTCACTGTCTCTCCTCTTAGCCCCTCCCTCACTGTCTCTTCTCTTAGGCTATGGTTAGGGTTAGGTGCCTTAAAGGTCCCATGGCATGAAAATCAGACTTTATGAGGTTTTTTAACATTAATATGAGTTCCCCCAGCCTGCCTATGGCCCCCCCAGTGGCTAGAAATGGTGATAGGTGTAAACCGAGCCCTGGGTATCCTGCTCTGCCTTTGAGAAAATGAAAGTTCAGATGGACCAATCAGGAATCTTCTCCTTATGAGGTCATAAGGGGAAAGGTTACCTCCCCTTTCTCTGCTTTGCCCGCCCAGAGAATTTGCCCCCCCCCCATGAGAAAGTGACATCATGGCTTTCAAACGAGCAAAGTGGCAGTTATTACATTACATGTCATTTAGCTGACGCTTTTATCCAAAGCGACTTACAGTTGCTCTGTATGTCAGAGGTCGCACACCTCTGGAGCAGCTAGGGGTTAAGTGCCTTGCTCAGGGACACACTGGTCGATGTATCACAGTGGGAATCGAACCCGGGTCTCCCACACCAAAGGTACGGGTCATATCCACTGCTCCATCACCACCCCGGTTCGTCAAGACCACACCCCCACACCGAAACTCTTTTGGAAAAGCTGGGGGGCGAATTTTGCCCAGAAATGTCAGATGTTTCCATCCTCAGCGACCTGGTCATAAAACTGGGTTTAAATGATCATACGAAGCCTCCGCGCTGCTTTCTGATTGGATGATTCGCCCCAAAATATGAACGAGTCCATGAGCGTGTTCAGGCACAACGCTGCTCGCTGCTGGGCTGCACATCAGGAGACAGAGATTCCTCCATCTGTAGTTGGATGTTGGCTCAGCGGGTAGGGCAGGCGCACATGTACCGAGAGGCAGAGGTCGAGGGTTCGAGTCCGACCTGTGATGGTTTCCTGCATGTCTCCCCCCCCCTGTATAGTTTTATGTATCCAAGTTATTTAGTATTAGAGCACTGCAGAATATTTGGTTTTTGAAGCTTGAACAGATATGAATTAAATATCCTACGTGGCTTTAATAGAAACATGGATTAAATATCCTACATGGCTTTAATAGAAACATGGATTAAATATCCTACATGGCTTTAATAGAAACATGGATTAAATATCCTACATGGCTTTAATAGAAACATGGATTAAATATCCTACATGGCTTTAATAGAAACATGGATTAAATATCCTACATGGCTTTAATAGAAACATGGATTAAATATCCTGCATGGCTTTAATAGAAACATGGATTAAATATCCTACATGGCTTTAATAGAAACATGGATTAAATATCCTACATGGCTTTAATAGAAACATGGATTAAATATCCTACATGGCTTTAATAGAAACATGGATTAAATATCCTACATGGCTTTAATAGAAACATGGATTAAATATCCTACATGGCTTTAATAGAAACATGGATTAAATATCCTACGTGGCTTTAATAGAAACATGGATTAAATATCCTACATGGCTTTAATAGAAACATGGATTAAATATCCTACATGGCTTTAATAGAAACATGGATTAAATATCCTACATGGCTTTAATAGAAACATGGATTAAATATCCTACATGGCTTTAATAGAAACATGGATTATATATCCTACATGGCTTTAATAGAAACATGGATTATATATCCTACATGGCTTTAATAGAAACATGGATTAAATATCCTACATGGCTTTAATAGAAACATGGATTATATATCCTACATGGCTTTAATAGAAACATGGATTAAATATCCTACATGGCTTTAATAGAAACATGGATTATATATCCTACATGGCTTTAATAGAAACATGGATTATATATCCTACATGGCTTTAATAGAAACATGGATTAAATATCCTACATGGCTTTAATAGAAACATGGATTAAATATCCTACATGGCTTTAATAGAAACATGGATTAAATATCCTACATGGCTTTAATAGAAACATGGATTAAATATCCTACATGGCTTTAATAGAAACATGGATTAAATATCCTACATGGCTTTAATAGAAACATGGATTAAATATCCTACATGGCTTTAATAGAAACATGGATTAAATATCCTACATGGCTTTAATAGAAACATGGATTAAATATCCTACATGGCTTTAATAGAAACATGGATTAAATATCCTACATGGCTTTAATAGAAACATGGATTAAATATCCTACATGGCTTTAATAGAAACATGGATTAAATATCCTACATGGCTTTAATAGAAACATGGATTAAATATCCTACGTGGCAGGCTTTAATAGAAACATGGATTAAATATCCTACATGGCTTATAGACATGTTTAATATATATAGTATGAACGGGGTGATAAGGATCAGTGAAGATTCACCCCTCTAGTTATTTCAGTTTTATTCAAGTGTGAAATATTCCAAGTTTATCCTTAAACTACAACGTAGGAAATACTGTGATAAAAACGGAATATTCCAGCAGCCAGGGCTCAAAAAATACTCCAAAACAGCGAAAAGTTGCCAGGTTGGCTCAGTGGGTAGAGCAGGCGCATATATTTAGATGTTTATTCCCTCACGCAGAGGTCTAGGGTTAAGACCCAATTCGTGATGATTTACTGCATGGCTCCCCATCTCTCTCCTTTCTCAGCTAGCTGTCCTGTCCATTAAAAGGAGGAAAAGCGCAAAAAAATTATCTAGCGAAAAGTACCTTTTATAAATAATACAGAAAACTTCCAATTAAAATACAGTTTGTAGGTTTAAATTTACATGAAATCTTGCGTATTTTTGGCTTCCCTTTCTCACCTAGCCCCAAAAATAATCAATAAACAACCCGCTCGGAGCGGCACGGGCAGCCTTGTTGTTACCCAGCTCTATTTTTAACCTTTTGAATATGAAATAGCCATCTGAATGAGTGCTTAAGACCTTTCTTCTTTTTAAAAAATAAATAAAGTTTCAGGTTTTTAATTCTGGTTTTCATTTAGTTTATAAAACATATTTCTCACTGCTTATTCTCCTTTGAGTTGAGTGTAATTATAGCTCTGGTTGATGATGCCTGGCTGCCAGCCTCCCTGTGTGTATCATGGAAACAGGCTGATAACACACACACACACACACACACACACACACACACACACACACACACAGACACACACACACACACACACACACACACACACACAGACACACACACACACACAGACACACACACACACACACACACACAGACACACACACACACACACACAGACACACACACACACACACACACACACACACACACACACACACACACACACACACACAGACACACACACACACACAGACACACACACACACACACACACACACACACACACACACACACCAACACCACCAACACCACACACAGCCAACACACACACACACAAATCATCATCATCATCACATCATCATAATACAAAACAATCACCATCACAACACACACAACAACAACACCAAAAACACACAACAATCACACACACAACACACACATCACATCACACACAACACATCATCACACAAACACATCATCACACACATCATCATCATCATATCATCATCATCATCATCACATTCATCATCATCATCACATCACATCATCACAACATCACCACCATCTCATCATCATCATCATCATCATCATCATCATCACATCATCATCACACACAAACATCATCTACTACATCATCATCATCATCATCATCATCATCATCATCATCATCAATATCATCATCTACCATCATCATCATCATCATCACACACTCTATCATCTCTAACATCATCTCATCAACATCATCATATACATCATCATCAATACACAATACATACTCATCATCATCATCATCATCATCATCATCATCACCAATATACATCACACACACTATTACCACCACATCATAAATCAAATCACAATCATCATCATCATCATCACTATATAACAATATAATCACACATCACACACATATTGTTTCAACCTACATCTAAATATCATCAACATCAATACCTCATACAATCAATAATAATACCACATATCATCATCATCATCATAACCCCTCATCTCATCAATTATATTATCATCATCATCATATACTCATCACTTCGCCATCCTGACATACATCATCATCCACATCATCATCATTACTATCATATCATCATAATCATTAAATATCATCATCATCAATATCACAACAGCTCCATCGACCGTGTCACACAATAGCTTCCTGAACTTTGTGTGTCTGGAAATAGTTGAGTTAGGAACATCATAACATCATGCAATCTCATCACTCAGTAATAAACATATCCACGAGTGTGTCCTGTGTGCCTGTGCGTCTCTTGTGCGTGCATGCGTCTGTGTTAGTCCTGTCCCGTGTGTCTCCGTGTGCGTCCTCCGTGTGTGTAGTGCGTGTGTTCCGTGTGTGTGCATGTGTGTGTGTGTGCGCCCCCTGTGTGTGCGTCCTCCTGGTTCCCTGTGTGCGTGTCCTTGTCCCCTGTGTGTGTCCTGTCCCGTGCGTGCATGTGTCCGGTGCGCCCCAGTGTGTGTGCGTGTGTGCGTGCGTCCCCGTCCCCTGTGTGTGCGTGTGTGTGTGCGTCTCCGTCCTGTGTGTGTGTGTGTGTGTGTGTGTCCGTGTGTCCGTGTGTCCCGTGCGTGTGCGTGTGTGCGGCCCCTGGGTCCTGTGTGCGGAGCAATGCAACCCAGCACAATGA
>NC_053126.1:603297-605797 GCF_010015445.1 Perca fluviatilis
TCGTCCACGATTCCATGCATCGATTATTTGATTAATTTCACCCCCTCTAGTAAGAACCCAGCAGACAGACAGCAGAGTCTGTCTGTGGAGCGAGTGTAGGAAGGGTTCAGTCTCTGATAGTCGGCCCTCTGTCTCCTCCGTTCTCTAAAGTGAGATGGATCGTTTTTGGCCGAGCAGTCGGGCTGTAATGGAACATTTACAACCCCTCGATGGCCTCGGGTTGCCTGGACAACCCACTCCTCCTCCTCCTCCTCCTCCTCCTCCTCCTCACCGTCACCGTGAGGAAGCCATCCAACAGAAACACACACTTAGGCCCCAGGTGCAAACCGAGCTCTCAGACAGGTTACCAAGTAACCGTGAGAGGGGAGGGAGTCGATCAGTCTACCTGTTCTAACTAGAGATGGTCCGAGACCATTTTATGCTTCCTGATACCGATTCTGATTCCTGAACTTGCGTATCGGCCGATACCGAGTACCGATCCGATACCAGGGTGTCATATATTTTATTATGTTTTAACAGCTGTATACTACTATCCCTGTATGGATGTGATATGATGTATAACAGCTGTATACTACTATCTCTGTATGATGATATGATGTATAACAGCTGTATACTACTATCTCTGTATGGATGTGATATGATGTATAACAGCTGTATACTACTATCCCTGTATGATGATATGATGTATAACAGCTGTATACTACTATCTCTGTATGATGATATGATATATAACAGCTGTATACTACTATCTCTGTATGATGATATGATGTATAACAGCTGTATACTACTATCTCTGTATGGATGTGATATGATGTATAACAGCTGTATACTACTATCTCTGTATGGATGTGATATGATGTATAACAGCTGTATACTACTATCTCTGTATGATGTGATATGATGTATAACAGCTGTATACTACTATCTCTGTATGATGATATGATATATAACAGCTGTATACTACTATCCTGTATGGATGTGATATGATGTATAACAGCTGTATACTACTATCTCTGTATGGATGTGATATGATGTATAACAGCTGTATACTACTATCCCTGTATGGATGTGATATGATGTATAACAGCTGTATACTACTATCTCTGTATGGATGTGATATGATGTATAACAGCTGTATACTACTATCCCTGTATGGATGTGATATGATGTATAACAGCTGTATACTACTATCTCTGTATGGATGTGATATGATATATAACAGCTGTATACTACTATCTCTGTATGGATGTGATATGATGTATAACAGCTGTATACTACTATCCCTGTATGATGATATGATGTATAACAGCTGTATACTACTATCTCTGTATGGATGTGATATGATGTATAACAGCTGTATACTACTATCTCTGTATGATGATATGATGTATAACAGCTGTATACTACTATCTCTGTATGATGATATGATGTATAACAGCTGTATACTACTATCTCTGTATGGATGTGATATGATGTATAACAGCTGTATACTACTATCTCTGTATGATGATATGATGTATAACAGCTGTATACTACTATCTCTGTATGGATGTGATATGATGTATAACAGCTGTATACTACTATCCCTGTATGGATGTGATATGATGTATAACAGCTGTATACTACTATCTCTGTATGGATGTGATATGATGTATAACAGCTGTATACTACTATCTCTGTATGGATGTGATATGATGTATAACAGCTGTATACTACTATCCCTGTATGGATGTGATATGATGTATAACAGCTGTATACTACTATCCCTGTATGGATGTGATATGATGTATAACAGCTGTATACTACTATCTCTGTATGGATGTGATATGATGTATAACAGCTGTATACTACTATCCCTGTATGGATGTGATATGATGTATAACAGCTGTATACTACTATCTCTGTATGGATGTGATATGATGTATAACAGCTGTATACTACTATCCCTGTATGGATGTGATATGATGTATAACAGCTGTATACTACTATCCTTTGTATGGATGTGATATGATATATAACAGCTGTATACTACTATCTCTGTATGGATGTGATATGATGTATAACAGCTGTATACTACTATCTCTGTATGGATGTGATATGATGTATAACAGCTGTATACTACTATCTCTGTATGGATGTGATATGATGTATAACAGCTGTATACTACTATCTCTGTATGGATGTGATATGATGTATAACAGCTGTATACTACTATCCCTGTATGGATGTGATATGATGTATAACAGCTGTATACTACTATCTCTGTATGGATGTGATATGATGCAGAACTTTTTATTCTCCAGTTTGACCGTCAGTTATAACGGGAAAAATAACATAAATGAACTACTACTGATTTTCGATGCTTTTTTTTGATCGGTGCATAAACTCCAGTACTTCCGATACCAGCGTTTTAGGCAGTATCGAGCTGATACAGATACCACGGTTTCGGACCATCTCCAGTTCTACCGCTGACTGAAATCACACATCACACACAACCTCC
>NC_053126.1:610797-635797 GCF_010015445.1 Perca fluviatilis
TTCGATTACGATTATCACGTCTTCGTTTTGATATCTCGATGCATCAAATCCATGTTTCTATTAAAGCCATGTAGGATATTTAATTCATAGCTTTTCAAGCTTCAAAACCCAAACATTCTGCAACATTCAGAAAGAAAGGACACACACACACACACACATATATATTCTAGTGCAGTGCCCGGTTGAAAATGTGCCTGTTTGGAACGGGCCGATTGCGGCCTGTGGTGTTGCTGCTTTCATCAAATTCGTCAAAACCAAAAACGTAGCCTACCCCAAAATGACTTGCAGAAGGACCCCAAACCACTTCACATACACCTCCCCTGTACACCTACTACTGACTGACTGATGTAGCTGACAGAGAACGTTGCAGATTCAGAATGTAATCACAAAATATCACCATGAAAATGTGGAGTAATCAGACATTAGCGTCATGGACTCATGGCAGTGTGCTACCAACCTGGTGCGTTATGAGAGCTAAACAGCACATATCTGGGTTCATCAGAACCTGTGTGTGTGTGTGTGTGTGTGTGTGTGTGTGTGTGTGTGTGTGTGTGTGTGTGTGTGTGTGTGTGTGTGTGTGTGTGTGTGTGTGTGTGTGTGTGTGTGTGTGTGTGTGTGTGTGTGTGTGTGTGTGTGTGCGCACAGAGAGAGAGAGAGACAGAGAAGAGAGAGAGAGCGGTGTAGAGTGACTCACGGCACAAACAGGTGCTTGGTCAGTGTTTGCATGCAGGGTGAGAGGGAGTGGCCAGTGGCAAAAGCCAATGTGTGCTTCTTTTACCGATATATATATTTAACGATATCTTTTGCATTTATAATCCAAACAACGTCAAACTTGGCACTGCATTTACACCGTGCCCGTAGCAAGACACCTGTAGAGTTTGAAATCCATCGGACTAACGGTTCGAGAGATATGTGCATAACACACACTAGTGTTAATTTTGTCAGACGAGGCGAGACTAAATATGTTCGATCAACCGACCTTTTTTTCCATGACTAAGACGAGACGATGACGAGACTGCGGCCGATGCCAAAAAACGCTGACTAAGACTAAATTAACATGCCTTATTGTTGACAAAAAGGCAGAGACTAAAATGTTTTGCATAAAATAAAAACTAAGATAAAATCTCTCTTCATTTTCGTCTACAATCGTCTCTACTTTTCATCATGAGAGAATATTCAGCTGTTGCCGAGACCCGTTGCTACGGCACCGACAGGTGCCCTAACGACCGTTACCTACGGACCGAATAGCCTGCGGTCTCTCTGATGCTCCTAAACGGACGTTAGAGTCAACGAACATACGGCTGCACGGGCGCTAGTTAACACTACACTTGGCAGCAGGTAACGTTAGCCTACCGTTAGCTAGTTAACACTACACTTGGCAGCAGGTAACGTTAGCCTACCGTTAGCTAGTTAACACTACACTTGGCAGCAGGTAACGTTAGCCTACCGTTAGCTAGTTAACACTACACTTGGCAGCAGGTAACGTTAGCCTACCGTTAGCTAGTTAACACTACACTTGGCAGCAGGTAACGTTAGCCTACCGTTAGCTAGTTAACACTACACTTGGCAGCAGGTAACGTTAGCCTACCGTTAGCTAGTTAACACTACACTTAGCGGCAGGTAACGTTAGCCTACCGTTAGCTAGTTAACACACACTTGGCAGCGGTAACGTTAGCCTACCGTTAGCTAGTTAACACTACGGCAGCAGGTAACGTTAGCCTACCGTTAGCTAGTTAACACTACAGCAGCAGCAGGTAACGTTAGCCTACCGTTAGCTAGTTAACACTACACTTGGCGGCAGGTAACGTTAGCATACCGTTAGCTAGTCAACACTAGCACTTGGCAGCAGGTAACGTTAGCCTACCGTTAGCTAGTTAACACTACACTTGGCAGCAGGTAACGTTAGCCTACCGTTAGCTAGTTAACACTACACTTGGCAGCAGGTAACGTTAGCCTACCGTTAGCTAGTTAACACTACACTTGGCAGCAGGTAACGTTAGCCTACCGTTAGCTAGTTAACACTACACTTGGCAGCAGGTAACGTTAGCCCACCGTTAGCTAGTTAACACATACTTGGCAGCAGGTAACGTTAGCCTACCGTTAGCTAGTTAACACTACACTTGGCAGCGAATTAGCGTTAGCCTACCGTTAGCTAGTTAACACTACACTTGGCAGCAGGTAACGTTAGCCTACCGTTAGCTAGTCAACACTAGCACTTGGCAGCAGGTAACGTTAGCCTACCGTTAGCTAGCAGTTTAATGCTGACAGCTAAACGGTGTAAAGGTTTGTCTCTATTTCCAACACGAGGCGTCACGACAGTCTGCAGCTGCCGTTGTCTGAAAAACAACATATGTGTTGCGTTCACTTGAAATTAGCCTCGCCAGTTTCGTGCTGCATTTTATTTTATTGTAAAATAATCTTTCCTCATGCAGTGGTTGTTTTGTCGTTTACTGGTGAAATAAGGAAGAGGCTCAATATTTATATAACTTTATATCTCATTATTTTTGCCTTCCTTCATTCATCATTTCTTTATTTCTTCTTTTCCTTCTACTCATCCCCTTTTTTCACTCCTTTCATCCTTTTGTGGGTTTATGGGTTCCCTCCTTTTTCATTCTCCTTTTCTTTCTTTTTTCCCTCTCTTTTTTTTGTTTTCACCTTTCTCCACCTACATTCCTCTTCCGTCCCTACATTTCCCTTTCCCCTCTTCCTTCTTTCTTTCTTTTCTGTTTTGATATCTTTTATCTATTCTACCACTCTTCTATCCCTCCTTAGTTGTTTCTTTCCATTCTGCTCCTGCTTTTCCTCTCCACTCCATTCCTCTTCCTTTCATATTTTCCCTCCACCTTCTTGTCTTCCTCCATTACTACTTTAATCTGTTTTCTTCCACCTCCTTCTCTCTCATCTCTTAGTCTATACTACTTCTTCCTTTCTTTCCTTTTCATTTTCTTCCACCTTTGTCCCCTTCATTTCACCTCCATTAATCCCTATTCCTTTCATGTCGGTGTGTCTATTTCCTTCTTCATGTTCCCTTTCCTTCCTTCCTCTCCTTCTCTGTATCTCTATCCCATTTTCATCTCTTCCAGTCCTCATTTTTCTTTTCTTTTTCATTTCTTTCCTATCTTGTTATTCCATTTCAGGCATCACCCTTCTACTTTGTCCATTCTCTGTACTTCCTTTTTCTTTCCTTTCTCCACCTCCTTCATGTTTCCTTTCCACCTTGTGTTTGTGTCTGTCTGTTTCGTTCTGTATATTTTGTGTCCTCTCTCTGTGTTTTCTGTGCCTGTCTTGTCTCTCTGTGTGTCTGTCTCTCTCTTCCTGCCTGTGTCTGTCTGTCTGTGTTCTGCTGTCTCTCTTTGTCTTTATGCTCTCTGTGTCTGTCTCTGTCTTTCTCTGTGTGTGTGTGTGCCTGTCTGTCTGTGTGTCTGTGTGTGTGTCTGTCTCTTTGTGTGTGTGTATGTGTATGTGTGTGTGTTGTGTGTGTTGTGTGTGTGTATTATGTGTGTATGTATATGTCTGTGTATGTGTGCTATGTATGTGTGTGGTGTGTATATATGTGTGTGTATGTATATATATGTATGTATGTGTATGTATGTATGTATGTATATGTATGTATATGTATGTATGTATGCTGTATGTGTATGTAGATAAATAAATAAAATAGATGATCACGCGGGACCAATGGGAAAAGCCTTCAGAGTTGAGGGGGCTGGCAAATGTGACCACATCACCCCCATCTCATCAAATCCTCCACTGGCTCCCTGTCTCACTCAGGGTTGAGAACAAGGTCTCCCTCCTTACCCACCAGTGTGTTCATGGTGAAGCCCCCCCCCCCTACCTCTCAACAGTACCCTCCGATCTGCCTCAGCATATCTTTTGAAACCTCCCAGGACAAAGCTCTGTACACGTGGTTCTCTTTTCTAAAACGAAGTTGTTTTTTTGGACGTTTTTGTGTTGTTGTTTTTTAAGTTTTTTGTGATTTTTCTTTGAAGTTTTTTTTTTTTTTTTTTTTTTTTTTTTGTTTTGTGTTTTTTTTTTTTTTTTTTTTTTTATGTTTTTGTGTTTTTTTTATGTTTTGTGTGCTCCCCACACACACACGTTTTTGTGTGTTTTGTGGAGTTTTGAAGTTTTTGTGAGGTTTTGGAGTTTTTGTGAGTTTTTTTGAAGCTTTTGTGTTTTTTAAAAGTTTTTGTGTGCCCCACACACGTTTTTGAAGCTTTTCCCAACATTGCTATGAAATTGAAAACAACTTGTGCAGAGCGTTGTAGGGAGCCATCCACGTTATTTCTTCTTAAAAATTTGGTTGAAAGAAACTCAGATTTCTGACTATAGAAACTTTTTGAAAGTGGGTTAAATTTGGAGAGTCAAGATGCACACTGTGCGTGTACTGTTTGTGTTCGTAGTGAATGAAACGATGTTGCTCTCGCTCAGGTTTTCAGTTCTTGAGGCCAGCCGCCATGGACAACATCAGCGTGAAACTGGTCTTTGGCGCCTGGTAGGCGTCATCTGTGAGAAGATGAACGAGACCATGGAGGGAGACCTGAACCTGGTCTCCAACCACGGGACCAGACCCTCAGAGACTCGCCTGCAGACGGCCACGGGGGCTGTGCTTGCTGAACCATGTTCCTCACACACACACACACACACACACACACACACACACACACACACACACACACACACACACACACACACACACAGAGACACACAGACGCACACACACACACATAGAGACACACACAGAGACATACACATAGGGACACACACAGGGGCATACACACACACACACACACACACACACACACAGGGGAGCACACACACACACACACCGAACGACACACACACACACACACACACACACACAGGGACACACACACACACACACACACACACACACACACACACACATAGAGACACACAGGGAACATACACACAGACACACACACAGGGGCCACACACACAGGGACACACACACACACGACACACACACACACACACACACACACACACACACACACACACACACACATAGAGACACACACAGAGACATACACACAGACACACACACACAGAGACACACACACAGGGGCCACACACACACAGACACACACACACACACACACACACACACACACATAGAGACACACACAGGGACATACACACACACACACAGAGACGCACACACACAGACACACACAGGGACACACACACACACAGAGACACACACACAGACACACACACACACACACACACACAGAGACACAGACACACACACACACACTACACAGGGACACACACACACACACACACACAGAGACACACACACACAGAGACACACACACACAGGAAACACACACACACACACACACACACACACACAGACACACACACACACAGACACACACACACACACACACACAAACACACACAGAGACACACACACACAGACACACACAGACACACACACACACACACAAGACACACACACACACACACACACGACACACACACACACACACACACACAGACACACACACACACAACACACACAGACACACACACAGACACGTTTGTTTCACTATCTTTGTGGGGACCAGTCATTGACATAATGCATTCCCTAGCCCCTTACCCTAACCTTAACCATCACAACTAAATGCCTAACCTTAACCCTTACCCTAACCTTAACCATAACCTAATTATATCCCTAATATTAAAACCAAGTCTTAACCCTCAAACAGCCCTTTAAACTTGTGGGGTCCAGCATTTTGGACCCCACGAATATAGTAAAACAAGCGCTCACACAGACACACAGACACACAGAGATACACACACACACACACACACACACACACTGTGCCTCAGCCATGTGAAGTGCTGCTCCTCTTCCTCTCTCTGTGCTCCATGATGACCCAGAGGACAGCAGGCTGCGATCATCTTCATCAGCGCTGTCAGACTCCTCTCCTCCCCCAGGCCCGTCTTCATCGTAATGGCGGCCACTCGAGACAATGCTCGTTACTCCACCGGCCGCAACCAAACCGGGATGTGGTGCATCGCCACCTGGTGGAATTTCGGCGTCATCTTTTTACCTTTTTTAAAGAAGCTCCATTGTCTGAAGTCAGAGCTGAAGCTAGGCCCTGCGTTGGTCCACGGCCTCTACCGATGCTGCTACGTTAGCATTTTAACATTCACTGTCTCTGTCACAGATGTTCAGCAGCTTCATTTTCTGAGTCAAATATGTCTTGCAGAGAACTAGAAGTGATGCCAAATCATGTTTTGGGATGGCTGGACTTTTGGGCCTTTGTTTTTGGGGTGTTTGTCTGAGATCTGTGCAGTCTGTGTGCTTAGCTCTGAGTTTTGTGCAGCCTACATGGAATGATTTATGTCTCAAACACGGGCATGTTGAGCTTTGTAAGGCTGACGTTTTTGGGGACTAAGTTTATTGACTATTAAAAGGATGTCACGATTCTCCAAATCCCCCAATTCATTTTAACTTTTAAACTTCTTTTCTTTTCAGCAGTGACAGCAATAGCATGATTAGAGCCACTAGATGGCAGAAGGGTTCGGAGCTTCTCAGAGTTTAACGAGGTGCACGATGAATGAATACATCAAGTTCTCGCTGCTTTACCTTCACTGTTGCAGCCCAGAGGCTAAATTAGCTTTCCAAGCTAACGTTAGTCAAAGTGTTGAGATATGAAAGCATCAGACATGGATTTAGGTGAGATAGGAGTATATCTAGCGGTTCCTCTTCCCCGTTGGCTCAGTGCCGTTAACCTTAGTGTAGGAGTTCTCTGCTCGCAAGTTATTGAAACAGACATTGTGATGGCGTCTATAGAACAGCCTATTCTTGTGCACTGCTAACGCTGAGAGAGCTGGACGGAGATGCTAACGCTGAGAGAGCTGGAGGGAGATGCTAACCCTGAGAGAGCTGGAGGGAGATGCTAACGCTGAGAGAGCTGGAGGGAGATGAGTAGCGCTGAGAGAGCTGGAGGGAGATGCTAACGCTGAGAGAGCAGGAGGGAGATTCTAGCAGCTGAGGGAGAGCAGGAGGGAGATGCTAACACTGTGAGACAGCTGGAGGGAGATGCTAGCGCTGAGAGGCTGGAGGGAGATGCTTAATGCTGAGAGCTGGAGGATGCTGCTGAGAGAGCTGGAGGAGATGCTAGCGGCTGAGAGAGCTGAGGGAGATGCTAGCAGCTGAGAGAGGCTGGAGGGAGATGCTAGCAGCTGAGGGGCTGGAGGGAGATGCTAGCATGAGAGAGCAGGAGGGGGGAGATGCTAAGCGTGTGAGTAGAGAGCGGAGGGAGATGCTGCGCTAGAGGAGGGGATGCTGCGGGGCTGGAGGGATGCTGCGGCTGGAGGGAGGCTGTGCTGACAGCTGCGTTGGGCTGACGGCTGGAGTGCTAGCAGCGAGGCTGGAGGGAGATGCTAGCAGTGAGAGAGCAGGAGGGAGATGCTACGTGAGAGAGCTGGGAGGGAGATGCTACGAGGTGGAGGAGATGCTAGAGTGAGAGACGAGGGGGATGCTAGCTGAGAGACGGAGGAGATGCTAGCGCTGAGAGGCTGGAGGAGATGCTAGCAGCTGAGAGAGTGGAGGGAGATGCTGCGTGGAAGTGGAGGGGAGATGCTAGCGCTGAGAGAGCTGGAGGGAGATGCTGCGCTGAGAGAGCTGGAGGAAGTAGTGAGGCTGGAGTGCTGAGAGAGGGAGGGAGATGCTAGCGTGAGAGAGTGGAGGGAGAGTGCTAGCAGCTGAGAGAGAGCAGGAGGGAGATGCTAGCTGAGAGCTGGAGGAGATGCTAGCAGCTGAGACAGCTGGAGGGATGCTAACTCTGGGAGACAGCTGGAGGGAGATGCTAACTCTGGACAGCTGGAGGGAGATGCTAGCGTGAGAAGCATGGGGAGATGCTAGAGAAGGGAGGGAGTGTAGTGAGGGTGAGGGAGTAGAAGGAGTTTAGGGGTTAGTGTGAGGAGGGGTCTAGGGAGGGGGGAGGGGTGAGGGTGTAGGGAGTGATGAGGGAGTTAATGAGGGAGTAGGGGGTGAGGAGTGCTAGAATAGGGAGAGATGCTAGCAAGGGGAGTGGAGGGAGATGTGTGAGAGGAGGGAGATGTAGTAAGAGGGAGGGGTGTAGAGTAGAGAGGGGGGGGTGTGGAGAGTGAGGGAGAGTGGTGAGGTGGAGGAGTGCTCGAACAGTGGAGGGAGATGACTCTGGACAGCTGGAGGGAGATGCTCAGTGAGAGAGCTGGGTCTCGGAGGGAGATCTACGAGAGCGGAGGAGTGCTAACCTAGAGTGGAGGGGAGCTGGGAGAGGAGGAGGGTGTGAGAGAGTAGGGAGATGCTACCCTGAGAGAGTGGAGGGAGATGCTAGCTGAGAGTGGAGGGGTGCTGGTCCCATACCACACCACTTTCACATGACAACACACACACACACACACACACACACACACACACACATACACACACACACCTTCACATGCACACACACACACACACACACACACACATACACACACACACATACACACACACACACACACACACACGGCAAAAGCTAGACCTACTGTGTGTATGAGGTGTGTGTGTGTAATGATGTTATTGTTAATGATGTCTGTATGTAATGTGTAGTGTGTATTGTATGTGTGTGTTCGTGAAAGTGTGTGTCATACCCTCTCTCATCCCTCTCTCTCTATTCACCAGTACCGTTGGTTCCACGTCAGGTACCATTGGTTCCAACAGCCAGGTACCGTTGGTTCCAAAGCAGGTACCATTGGTTCACTCCGTCCATTGGTTCCAACAGCGCCCAGGTACCGTTGGTTCCAGCAGGTCCAGGTACCATTGGTTCCAACAGGTCTTAGTTCCAGCGGTTCAGTACCATTGGTTCCAGCAGTTCTTGGTTTCAGCAGGCCCAGGTACCGTTGGTTCCAGCAGGTCAGGTACCATTGGTTCCAGCAGGTCTTGGTTCCAGCTAGGGTACCATTGGTTCCTACGGGTCTTAGTTCCAACAGGCCCAGGTACCCGTTGGTTCCAGCAGGCCCAGGTACCGTTGGTTCAACAGGTCTTGGTTCCAGCAGGTCCAGGTACCGTTGGTTCCAACAGGTCTTGGTTCCAGCAGGTCCAGGTACCATTGGTTCCTGCAGGTCTTGGTTCCAGCAGGCCCAGGTACCATTGGTTCCAGCAGGTCCAGGACCGTTGGTTCCAGCAGGTCAGGTACTGTTGGTTCCAGCGGTCCGGTACCATTGGTTCCAGCAGGTCCAGGTACTGTTATTGGTTCCAGCAGGTCCGGTGCACCGTTTGGTTCCAGCGTCCGTACTATTGGTTCCAGCAGGTCCAGACCGTTGGTTCCAACAGGTGCTTGGTTCCAACAGGTCTTGGTTCCAGCAGGCCCAGGTACCATTGGTTCCAGCAGGTCTTGGTTCCAGCAGGTCCAGGTACCGTTGGTTCCAGCAAGCCCAGGTACCATTGGTTCCAGGTCTTACTGCCGTTAGGTACGTTGGTTCCAGCAGGTCAGGTACCGTTGGTTCCAGCAGGTCCAGAGTACGTTGCTTGTGTTCAGAGGGAGGGTTTAACCCAACCACAATTCTTTCTTTCTAATCTGAACTACTGGCGTGGTGTTATCTACGTCTTTCCCACCAGAAAGGTGTCTGCTGCTGCTGCTACTGCTGCTGCTGCTGCTGCTGCTGCTGCTACTACTACTACTACTACTACTACTACTACTACTACTACTACTACTACTACTGCTGCTGCTACTGCTGCTGCTAGGCTTGTCTGACACATGGATGTTTCCCATAAACATAAATATATTCTGATCTGATTACAGCAGAGACAACATCGGCAGAATAGGCTCCAGAATATTTCCTTCTGGATGCGACAGGGTGACATATTAGAAAATCAGTTTTATAAATTACATTTATATCAAAACCTCGAGACTTTCAAACATCAACATGTCATTTATTAATATGTATTAGTGTCTTAGCGACATATAAACATCTTTTCATATTCTATGTTGTCTGGAAACTCTTCCAACAAGCTGGCGTGTGGCCGATCCCTATTTCTACAGTCCGCATACGAGTTTTCTGAGGCGTCGTCACGCTAGGCGTGTAGCTCTAACCTGTACCATGGTGACCAAATTTCACCATACGCCAGCCAGTGTGCAGCTTTTTGTCGGCCACCTTTTTGTTGTTTTATTTACTTTAATCTTTACTTTGTTTTGTGCATATAACAAAGCCTATTCTGTTCAGTCTTTCCTCAACAGTCATAGATATATAGCGAAGGAAATAACCCATTCATGGCCCTATGTTAGTTTCTCGGGCTAGATCTAACTCTGAAGACGCTCAACTTAACTTTCAATCGCATTGACCACCCGTCCTGTTGTGTTGTAGGATATCGTCAAATTGTTGTGCATAACTTGTCTTCATATCCACCTGTTGATGGGGTTGTGGGCGTGTGTAGGACTCTAACACTACATCTGTATTTCAATGTGTTATTTTATTGTGCAGCTTGGGATGTGTTTAAATGGAATGAATTGACTTCTTAATCTCTGTGTGGTTCACTAAGGGCTGCAACAGGGGTCTGCTGTGAATACATGTTGAATGTGCTAAACTGTCCCCTGATGTAGAATCTGGATCCATTTTTGTCGGTATGTGCCATGTTGAAATGCTCTGTCTGTATCCTCCAGAGCTGTTGGTCAGCTTAGTTCTCTCTCTTTCTTACGTTTGTTTTCATGAGTTGCATTCCTGATTTTCTTTCTAAGAGGGGAGATCAGTAGGGCTGTCCTACGATTTTAAGAAGTCTCAATCGACTAACACTCGTTACCGATGTTGTCACCGATCCGATTGGTTGATTTAATCACCAGATCTGTAAAAAAAAAACAAGTTTCTCCACAAAGAATCGTGTGCAAAGCCTACTTTACATCGTGTTAACCAGAGAGGAGCTCACAAGGTTTGTTTACGATTCAGCAGAGAAGATGAAACACCATAACCTTAACTTATCATACCAAAAATGAATGACACTGTCTGATAGGGGGGGGGGGAGGGAAGAGCATACAGCATAGTTATCGTGATATTTTTTTGGCAATACTATATCGATACACAGATGCCAAGTGTTGGATCTATTATGATATATGTGTTTTTAGGTAGTGTGTCTGCTTGATCATCTGATTTTGCAGCCAATAAAAAGTGAAGTGAGATGAACAAGCCGAGAAATGTGTCTTTTTAGATAAAACAGATGTTTGATGGGGACATAATTTGAAATTGGGAAAAATTTGAAGTTGGAAAAAAGTTAATAAATTGTAATATATGCTTGGGATATTGCAATATGTTTAAAATCGCCTAATAATATTAGTATCATTGATGATCTCTATGTGCGTGAGGCCTCTGGTGATTCCCACCCTACTGTCTGACAGAAGCATTAGCGTCATAAGCATTTATGACATGTTTATGTGTTACGATCATGTCACTCTTATGTAGATACCTTCAAGTGAAGTGTAACCAAAAATCTAACAAATCTGTTTCTCCACAAAGAATCGTTACAAAGCTCCACTTTAAAACTACAGATGAGCTCCAGTTATTCAGCATGAAACATGGTAACTCAATCTCAAATACAAGCAACCGTTAAGACTAATCAGAGGGGGGCAGCCTACCGGATGAGCTGATTGGATGTTTTAGATTCTTGAATGTGTTGGATGCAAAGCTGTGAAAACCTGCATCTTATAAACAAGAATAATTGATTCTAAATGTGTATATGAAAATAAAGATTTAATTATTACAAACAGGGCTGAGCGTGCACATTGTTGTCTTTTTTAGTTTCCTTTTACTAAATCAGTTACAGATAATTTATGACCTCAGGTCACACCTTCTCTTCTCTCACATGTTATCTGAAGAAGCAGATAAACCACACGCTGCCAGCGGCTTTACAATTAAGATTCCTGCACACCCGCCACACACACACATACACACACACAGACCGTAGTTTTACAAAATCCTGATGTTTGATTGTAAAGTAAACTAGCCGACAATATAACTGGCTACAAGTCAGCTGAGATGATGAGACCATTCACACATGTATTTTGTGTTATGATGTTTGTATCCTTTACACTTTCCACAATGGTTTAATACTTTAACTAATTCTCCTGTGTATTTGTCACACTTTTACTGAAGGATCATTTTCTGCGGGACTTTAACTGTAACAGAGTATTATTACAGCGTGGTATCAATTCTTTTACTGCAATAAAGGGAATACTTGTTCTACCTGTAGCCTTGTGGCGTGCATGTGAGAGAAGTTCAGCGCTTGTCTTTACATCACGCTGGGATGAGGCTGTCTTCTCCGCTTCCAGGTGACGCAAAGAGAGGCGCTGAGGTGTCTTTAAGCTGACGGGGATGGGCAGCAGAGCCCCGGAGGGGTGGGGGCAGGGGGAAGGGGGTGGGGGTGTGTAGTGTCTGTAGAGCTGATAGAGCTGGTCAGACCGAAGAAAAACACGCGGCTGCGGTGAGTAGATAAAGAGACCGTTTGCTGCGTCTGAGTGTGTGTGTGTGATGTGTGAGTACTCTGTGGTTTCCGTTACTTTGGGCACATGCAGGGATTGGCCTGGCCGGGACCAACGGTGGGGGGCCTGGCGGGGGGCCAACAGAGGGGCTGTATGTGCCTGTAGGGCTCAGAATGTTTCCCTCGTGTTGTCTACGCCCGACCCGCAGCTTTTCTTTTGTTTTTCTGGGTCAATTTCCAAATTCAAACTTTTTTATTTTCCTTTTGGCCTCCGTTTCGTTTTTTTTCAACATTTTTGTTATGTTTTTTCAATTTTTTCAAATGCTATGTCATGTGCGACCCCACATACATGAAATAGTGGTATTATTTATGTTACTTGTGAAAGCGTTGTCTGGAACTTCATCCGTCATTTTTCTTTGACAATTTGGTTGAAGAAAGAACCCCAAATTTCTGAAACGTTTTTGAAAATGGGTCAGAGTTTTGAGGTTTTAAGGCTTTATAATAGTCCCAACTCTGTGTCTATCCGGTCTCTGGGACTGGACGGGGTACATTGCACACAAGCCACACCCTTTGATTTTCTAAATATTTTTTTTCAAAACACATTTAAAATAAAGTTCTCACGAGAAAAGCGTCTATGTGTATGTGTGAGTGGGGATTAACTCAGTTCTCCGTTGATGAAAGAAGGCGACTGCAGAACAGATGTTTCTAATGTGTCGAAGCCGCGTCCAATACAAAAACACAACTTTACCCGGTTCCTTTTATACGGCTGGCCTCAGATCAGTACCTATCGACGCTGATGACCGACCACTCACTAGCTCTGCAGCGGCATGCCACGGGGACCGACGTAATCCCTGTTCATGAGGATATCATATCAATTCGTTCAGAGAATCGTTGACTGGGGAACTATTGCCGTATTAATTCTGTAAACTCTACTAAAATTAGGTTTCAATTTTGGTAATTTAGTAATAACCGTCCTGTTATGTCCCTCAAAATCGCGTAACTTCAGGCAGTTTTTGCTTCTTTTTGGATGTAGGGGGTCCCAGTCCCTCAATTTTGTTGTAGTTTGGTCAGTTGGAGAACAGGTTTACATATAAAGGCATTCAGTACAGCACCAAGGACCAACTCCAGAGCCTTGCTCAAGGACACTGACTGTGCATTCGTTTCATGTTTTTGGATCGGGTGGAAGCCGCAAAAACATGGGGAGAACATACAAACTCCACACAGAAGGCCGGGCAGACCTGGATTCAAACCAGAACCTTGTAGCTGTGGGGCCACGGTGCCAACCACTGGGCCACGGAGCCAACCATGGCCCGCGATTGCTAACCACTGGGCCACCAGGCCAACCAGTAGACCTGATGTGCCAACCGTTGCAGGCCACCAGATACTCGTTAAGGCCGCAGTTACTTAGCTCCCCGCACTGGTGCGAAGACCCAACCATTGAATACGGTGCCAACCAGGAGCCCGCCATGCTGCCCCAGCGTAGAAATCACAATGCTTAATGCTCTACAGGATGATTCTTTCCTCACCAACTGTCATGTTTTTCCCAAAATGATGTGCAGATTTTTAGGCATTCTGTGTCATCAAATGTCTTTGATAAACCGTGGAGCATGAGTTTGGGTACAACCTTCACCTGGGAAGGAAGACCTCTATTAGGAGCATCTGACCATAAGCGGTCGCGGTTTAGAAAGCAACAGTCCCACTGGAAACGAGTAGCCTGGACTGTGTGAGGACAAGCGGAGTTTAAAAGGATCCATGTTGATGTTCATGTTGGCGCGGGCAGGCGATGTCTGTGACTCTCAGGTTGTACCAGTTGTCGCCTTCATGACAGTTTGTTAAGCTGTTTGAATAAACTGCATTTGATTTGAACTCATCGGACTGGTATATCTTGGGGAGATCTCCCAACATCAATTCTGAGTTATCACCACGCCCTTGCGCATTAGCCTATATTAAATATTTTAACTTCATTTTGCTGCATTTGAGGATTTTACTTTTTATGCACCGTTACGATTGGAAATCCCTTTTATTTAGCCTACGTGAAGAAGAAAAAACACAGATGGCAATTCAAAATATAATGAAATATAATGGAAAATTATGTTGTTGCCGTCATTTGGGCACTTCTAAGTGAGGTATATGGAGATCCTGGAACTTTCTTATTGGCTACTATTATGCAAAGTATCGCGTGAATACACCTGTACCTACCTACGTTTGCGCTTTTACGCACGTAACGTAACACTCTCTCTCTCTCTCTCTCTCTCTCTCTCTCTCTCTCTCTCTCTCTCTCTCTCTCTCTCTCTCAGCAGCACAAACAAGTTGTAAACATCAATGAGCGCGTGATTCCCGCCATCAACAGAGAGTAAAACGTTTTTTGGCCCTTTCCTCCCTTCACTAACTTTGAAAGTAAGCACAGCTCAGCTCCACGGCACACACACACACACACTTACACCGCATGAAAGCTTCTCAGCCAATCAGCGGCTTCTGCGTGTGAGTTGGTATACAGGCTGCATCGTCACCAACCAAGTGATCAATGAAATGAATGGCCCGTTGGTAGCGCAAGCTTATCAAACAAGCTCATGACCCACAGTAAATTTGACCAGATGAGAATGGGTCAAATTAGGGACAAAATAATAATTTTATTCAGGAATTCAACTGACTGTCATGTCTGCTCTTTAACAGCAACATCAATCCAATCACTGCTTCGTGGCTGCCTGGTACTCAACATGAATTTCAAAACACGCGCAAATTATTTATTATAATTTGTCTTGTCTTGTAAACCGAAAATACAAATAAAATATTGGAAATCATGAACTCAAGTGGTGGCCAGGGAGCTGCAGGGCGACTCAATTAAAAACCACGTGGACAGTTTTAATGTTCAATCCGGACTAGAACTATACTCAAGAGTCTGCTCTTGAGACTTGTCTCTAATTTTTGGAAAAATTAGGCCAGGATTAGATTCGGGACAACTGCTTGGATTTCGGGACTGTGCGAGATTTTTGAGGGCGTCACCCTACCCACAGTCACATTAACTACAAAGAAGCCATGCGCACCAAGCGATGAAGCTCACAATTAACGTGCCTATAGCCTACTCACAGTTTGGCAGCAGCAGTAAACAGAAATCCTCCGGTGCTACCTTCAAGCACGTCTTAAAAAGTTAGCCGGAGGTCTCGTTAAGTCACAAGAACGATGTTTTTGGATTTAAAAGTATTTATTTCTCGATAAGAGTAACAAAATATATGATGAATAAAAATATATATAAAAAAATATATGATGAATATATGTTTTGCATAAAATGCCAAACATATCAGACACAGAAATATGATGTCCTGAAGCGTTTTCCACCATCTTGAGTTATTTTCTTCGACTGGAGCCACTGACCTACGTCACGCTGCCCCTTCGCTCCGATTGGCTGTCGCTTTGTGGCATCGCTCAGCATTTGCATAAACTAGACTTCTGGTCTATTTCGGCCCCGCCTTGCTCGTGGCGGCGGCGAGCTCGTCGCTTGTCGCTGGCAAACGGCCCCTCCCGTTGAAAATGAATGTCAGCCTGTCGCTCTGTCTCTGTCTCTTGTAGCTAATGTGACTGAGGGGTCAGACAGACACAGACTGGAGCTATTAGCTAATATGAAAGGCAAGCGAAGCGAAGCAGGTTGTTTTCATTTAAATTCAGCAAGAAACGCTCCGAGGGAGCAGGACCATTGACATATATATAATGGACCACTAGACCCTGTGTCTCTGTACGAGACCAGTGAAGGATGTCAGAAGTCTCTTTCCCGGTGCTGGCTGAGCGTTACTGAGCAGCCTCCAACTGAGCTTGAAGACGTAGATGTGACGTGAGCAACCTGTCTGAAAGTGTGAAGTCTTCTGGTAGCTGTGCCGAGAGAAATCTCAATCATTCCCAATCTTACAGAGACGGAGAGCGTAGGTATATGTAAGGAGATAACATAGGCACAGGCTAATTACTGATCACTAACATGCTAGTTAACATTAGTAATTACTACACGCTAGTTAACATAACCCTAAACAGCTAATGGAAGTCCAAACTGCCTGTGAGCTTCTCCTGTACTATTACGGTAATTCCTCTACTGTGTGACAGTAAGTCGCGTGGTTATGACCCAATCGTTAGCCTATTGTTATAAAAAGCGTCTGCCTAACGGAGCCATAACGTGAGCTACAAGGTAATGGAGCCTTTTATACATTGTCGTGTTTCTTTAGAAATAAACAACGGACAAATAGAGTCTTTAAACTCTTCAGATGTAAAGTTATTCTCTGTCAAAGTGACGTCAGAATGAATGGGAGTCAATGGGATGCTAACGGGAGGTGATGGCTTGGTAGCATCAGAATCGAGCCATATGAGGTTCGAGTTCTGAAGCGAAGCTTACCCCCCCTTGAGCAGGACAAGGAAACTCCCACCATTTTACGTAACACGGTTACAAGTGACGAGTTACCATCCTGCTCGGCTGCCCTCTCCCCATCAAGTCCTCCCAAAGCCCCCCCACCCCTCTCACCAGCAAGGCATGTTGGCTAACAGTAACCCTAGTGTCTGGCCAGTGTTGGGGAGTAACAGAATACATGTACCGGCGTTACGTATTCTGAATATAAATTATGAGTAACTGTATTCCGTTACAGTTATAATTTAAAGAGTTGGTATTTAGAATACAGTCACAGTGTTCAAATCAATGGATTACATGATGATACTTCTCTGTTTCACGAGTTTATTCACTCTCTAAAACAGGGGTCACCAACCTTTTTGAAACTGAGAGCTACTTCCTGGGTACGGAGTCATACGAAGGGCTACCAGTCTGATACACTCTTCTGAAATAACAAATGTGCTCTGTTTGCCTTTAGTTATATATGATTATTAATGATTAATGATAGTTATATACGTTATATACGTTCCATTACGTGCTGACCACCACGAAAAACAAAACGAGATAAACGTGTCCGTGTGCACGAATCAATAGATAAAAACATTACGTGACCATCTCACGAACTGCCGTGAGACCGTGGAGACACATTAGAGTGCACTATGGACAAAGATAAAGTGCAATTGCCGATTTACATTTTCATTTCCGTTCTGAGAACAACGGCATTTTATCATCTACTAAGCTGTGTGTTTGGTAACGTGTGTTTCCATATATCTAGTATCATCACTGCTGTGGATGCACGCAGACGAGTAACTATCGGTAAGCAGGGTACGCGGTTGCTTACGGGCCCGGACCAATCAGGGGCCCCATGTGCAGCCGCTGCCCAAGCAGGAGTGAGAACAGGTCAAATGAATTTCCTTGTTTCTGTTATGAAGATGACATGTGTGTGACTCGAACATCTCACATTAAAACATACAAAAGACATCGCAACGTGACATCAGGCATTTTGCGCCGCAACAATCTCAAAAATGCACATTCACCAGTGTATTTTTGTTGTTGTGGTGGTCATCTCATCTCTTATGCTGTGTCTCTATGATCCTATCCTGTCCTAGTCATGGTAGCCTACTCGTGGACACTGGGCCGTCATCACGTGCTGTAGTAGGGGGGCCAGCCTTGATAATCCTGTATAGGGGCCCGATGTTGGCTCGTTAAGCCACTGGATGCATGTTCAAGAACAGTCCAGTGATCGCACTGTTTGTCTGTTACCAGAATAACACTCAACTGGTAATACTGGCCCGTGGTGTCCCTCCATAATACAACGCAAGATCAGGAGGATTACCATCCCCACGATGCTCTACACATCAGGCTTGTATCTGCAGGGCAGCACAAATATTATCCCTCTCTTTCCATCTTTCCATCTCTCTCGCTCTTGCTCTCTCCAGTTTCTCCGCCCTCACTACCTACAGTGTCTGCCTACCCTGTTTATTCTCTACTGCTAACATGATTTATCCTGGTCTGAAAGGGTTTTTATGTTAAAATCTCAATGCCACTGCATTCACGCACAACTTATCAAAATAAAAGTTAATATCGAAATCATAATTTGGGCTCCAACATAAAGGTAAATAAATGCGACTAACAAAAGACATCAGAGGATTGATTCGGAGTCATGTTTAAGCGTGTCGACTAAGGCGCATTTCAAAGGACAAAAAGGGAACAAATACATTGTCAGAAAGTTGCTCCTATACATACATACTGCTGATGGTTTTTAAAGCGCTTCACACCCTGGCCCCCCAGCTACATAGCTGATATCATTCATCTTCACATAACCCCCAGGTCCCTCAGATCCTCCAGCCAAGGCCTCCTCCATGTCCCACGGTCCCGGCTTAACCAAAAAGATGACCGAGCCTTTTCTGTTGCTGGCCCTCAGCTGTGGAACCGACTGCCACCTGACATCAGAAATGCCCCTTCAATTATGATATTCAAAGCCAGGCTCAAAACTCACCTTTTTACATTGGCCTTCCCGGCATTTTAATTGTCTTATCCTGCTATGTTTGTAATTAAGTGTCTTTCGATGTCACTTTAGCCTAAATCACTGATTTGTAAGTGTATTTTATTTTAATTTCATCATCCTGTGGCTAATGCGCTATGTACAGCACTTTGGTCAGCGCGAGCTGTTTTAAAATGTGCAACAGAAATAAACTTTACTTACTTACATACATACATTCATTCATTCATCATGTGTTTGCAGGCGACGACGATGATGGCTTCCGCTCAGCTACGCGTATTCTCAAGCAATAACATCGACATCTGTATTATCAACCCAAGAATACCCGTGGTCGAGACGGGAGCAAACGGTCATGCCACCTCTCTTCCCTCCACCTTCTCTCTCTCTCTCTCCCTCTCTGGTCTCCCATCCCCCTTCTTCTTCGTCTGCACAGTGAGAGAGAGCTGGAGGGAAGGGTGGGGGTTTCATACGCTGCTCAAAACATGTCCACGTCCTGCAAGAAAAGAAGAGACACAACACAACTGTTTTGGGACCACATTCGTCAAACAATTAGGGCTGCAAGTAATGAGCATTTTCATTGTCGACAGTTGGTGACTCGAATACATCACTGGTTGCATGTTACATTTACAATGTTTAGAAATGAAAGCCTGATCCATTTTTCCTTTTCAGTTTTCGTGAGTCCTTGTTTTTCTTTTTCACCGGGAAAATACCATGTAAATAAATGGACCACTAGATCCCCGTGTCTCTGTACGAGACCAGTGAAGGATATCAAAAGTCTCTTTCCCGGTGCTGGCTGAGCGTTACTGAGCAGCCTCCAACTGAGCTTGAAGACGTAGATGTGACGTGAGCAACCTGTCTGAAAGTGTGAAGTCTTCTGGTAGCTGTGCCGAGAGAAATCTCAATCATTCCCAATCTTACAGAGACGGAGAGCGTAGGTATATGTAAGGAGATAACATAGGCACAGGCTAATTACTGATCACTAACATGCTAGTTAACATTAGTCATTAAACCTAAACAGATAATGGAAGTCCAAACTGCCTGTGAGCTTCTCCTGTACTATACGGTAATTCCTCTACTGTGTGACAGTAAGTCTCGTGGTTATGACCCAATCGTTAGCCTATTGTTATAAAAGCGTCTGCTACGGAGCCATAACGTGAGGTACAAGGTAATGGAGCCTTTTATACATTGTCGTGTTTCTTTAGAAATAAACAACGGACGAATAGAGTCTTTAAACTCTTCAGATGTAAAGTTATTCTCTGTCAAAGTGACGTCAGAATGAATGGGAGTCAATGGGATGCTAACAGGAGGTGATGGCTTGGTAGCATCAGAATGACGCCATGGGAGCTACGCGTTGTGAAGAGAGCCTTACCCCCTTGGGAAATATGACGTGTTGCATTGTGGGTAAACGGGAGTAAAATGTAGGGTATATCTGTCGGTACCCAATCTTTGCTGCCTGCACAAGCCGTCATGCGCAGGATTTTCGTGCATGCGCAGAAGATAACCCTGTTTTAAGAGGATTTACGACACGGCACGATCTGTTCCACGCTTCCAGTCGTAGTTGACACTGTCATGACACATGAACCCTAACCCCAAATCTAACTCTAACCCTAACCTTATGACAGTGTCAACTACGACTGGAAGTCCCGAATGACATTGTCTGACAGAAGCGTTATGCCATATACATTTATGACTTGTTTATAATGTTTATGACACGTTCATGACAGTGTCATGTCACTCTTATTACATGTCATTACATGACTCTTTTATCCAAAGCAACTTACAATTGCTATATATATCAGAGGCTGCACACCTCTGGAGCAACTAGGTCTAGGGCTAAAGGTCCCATGGCATTAAAATGTGACTTTATGAGGTTTTTTAACATTAATATGAGTTCCCCCAGCCTGCCTATGGTCCCCCAGTGGCTAGAAATGGTGATAGGTGTAAACCGAGCCCTGGGTATCCTGCTCTGCCTTTGAGAAAATGAAAGCTCAGATGGACCAATCAGGAATCTTCTCCTTATGAGGTCATAAGGAGCAAGGTTACCTCCGTAAAAGAGAATTCAGATACAGTATTAGGGGACCACTAAGGTCTATATAAAAGAGACTTCAGATACAGTATTAGGGGACCACTAAGGTCTATATAAAAGAGACTTCAGATACAGTATTAGGGGACCACTAAGGCCTATATAAAAGCATCCAAAGAGCACCATGTCATGGGACCGTTAAGTGCCTTGCTCAGGGACACATTGGTTGATGTATCACAGTGGGAATCAAACCCCAGATCTCCTACACCAAGGCATGTGTCATATCCACTGCACCATCACCACCCACATGTTCAGAGTTTGGTTTTTCCAGCTTGCAAGCCAACAGAGAGTTGGTAGACTGACCATGGCAGCAAATTACATTTGCTGCCGCTAGTGGGTCTAGATTTCTAGGCTAGCAACATACTGTATATACAAGACTTGGACTCAAACTCAAACACTGGGGACTCGAGACTCGACTCGGACTCGCAGACTTTAATACTTTTTAGTACATTTTCCAGACGATACTTGCAAAGTTTTACTTAAGTACCATTTTCTCTGCAGGACTTGTACTTGTAAGAGAGTATTTCTACAGTGTGGTATTAGTACTTTTACTAAAGTAAGGGATCTGAATAATTCTTCCAGCGCCGATCGCACACCAGGGTGCGATACAATTTGGGCTTTAATTCTCCGATGCTTGGAAATCCTGACTGAGTAAGGGGGCATGAGATTTCAGCGAGCGCCAAAGTCGCACGCTGACATCCGAGCGAGCGTGGGCCTCCCCCGCAGAGCCCCCGTGCTGCACACACGAGAGGAATCAGGAGGAAGGGAGGGAGAAAACAGAGCGAAAGAGATACAGAGCAGGAGGCTTTTAAGGAGAGAGGGAAAGGAGGAGGAGAGGTGGAGCGTGCATGTGTGTTTTTATGTGCACGAGAGAGATGGAGAAGGCGAAATTACTGCGTACGAGACGAGAGAGGAGAGACAGAAATATGGGAAATGCCAGAGAAGAGAATGAGAAAGAAAGGATAGCAGACTGATGTCATGAAGTGGCTATGTAGGCTATGAAAACGCCAATTGGTATGTCATTATTGGCGTGTTATGAAGACGCACACTCGCTTTTCAGCATGTTTATCAAAGCTGTTTTGTCAGGATCCGGCTGAGACTGGTTGCCTTCGTGCCACTCTTGTGGCCTTTTTGTGTATTTTGTTGTTATCTGTGCTTGTTGCTGTGTTCCATGTGTTCTGTTGTTACCTGTCTGTCATCTGTCTTTGTCTCCGCCCTTCCCCTTATATGGTCTGCACTTCATCTCGTTAGTTTCCAGTTCTGTTCTCACCTGTTCCCAATTGTCTCGTTAGTTTCCCTCCGTTTCTACTCTCACCTGTTGCTCGTTAACTGTCTCGTCCAATCCTCTGTCTT
The DNA here is from genome assembly GCF_010015445.1 of Perca fluviatilis. Classification (NCBI taxonomy): domain Eukaryota; kingdom Metazoa; phylum Chordata; class Actinopteri; order Perciformes; family Percidae; genus Perca; species Perca fluviatilis. Next base: position 633,071 of record NC_053126.1, read on the forward strand.
TCTGTTCATTGGTCTGTGTATTTCTACACCCCTGTGTTCCTTTGTCTCTCTCTGTTCGTATGTAGTTGTGAGGTTGTAGTTGTTGAGTCACAATAAAGTGTCTTTGTTCTGCACTCCTGACTGGAAGAGTCTTGCGTTTGGGTCCACCTGCTGAAACCGTGACATGTTTGGCCTCCGGTGACTAACATTATCTTGCGATTGCGTACGAATTGGTGCCGTTACAAGTAGTACGAAAGGGCGAAAATCTACTGGGGATGAATGTAAAATGCAGCAAAAAAAGTGCCAAAAACAGCAAAAATCGGCATCAAACTAACTAAAAGACTTTCCTCGCATCTAATGATTGTAGTTGGACTTCTTTAGCAACCTTTTGTCTTGAAGCTTTTTGAGTGTTTTTCTATGTATTATCTGCTCTAGCTTTTCCAAAGTTTTAGACACAGATATGGTGATAATAACATAAAAAACATCACATTTTCTTGAAGAAAGACCCTTAAAACCCTCCGCCAAATATGCTCACCTAACCCTATGTTTCCACGTGGCCGGCTATTTTCATAACCGGACATTTCAACCTCTCTGTTTTCTAAAATAACATCGTGCACAGCCGTCAGCTTTCAGAAAAGTGTTTGTTTACACTCCCCCGTGTATATATGCCATCAAGAGCACGCCAGACCTGTAGGTGGCGGTGTAACGAGAAGCTCAAGCCCACGTTAGCCAATCAGAATCAAGAAAATAGCAACAACAGCAAAGAATCACTTCCTTTCTCTTCTCTTCCTCTCTTCCTCGGCTGCCTGAACCTCAGTTTGTCTCAGTTTACGTGCAAACCTGCAAACAAAGCTTTCCCAAATCTCCACTCTGGCCGGAGTTTTTAGAAAGACTCGTTTTCAGAGGAGGATTCTCCGTTTGCGTGTAAACGAAGGACACAAACGAAGGGAAATGTCTCCGTCTTCTGATAAACTCAGAGACAACATGACAAAGAGAAGCAGCGAACGGAACTAGACAATGTTTTTGTGGTAAAAAGTAGGTAGTTAATGATTAGTTACTGTTTCTCAGAACAGTGACTAGATTAGACTAGATTAGATAATACTTTATTTATCCCACGATGGGGAAATTCACTTGTTACAGCAGCAGTTTTTCCACAATAAAAACAAACCAACAGACAATGTGCAAAAAGTACTGAAGTGGCATTATAGAAAAGTATTGTAAAGTAAAGTGAGGTAGCCATAGTACGAAAAATATTGTAATGTAAGTAAGTAATTGACGTGAAATTAGATTAAATAATATGTAATTAAATAACAGCAAAAGTAATGAACCATAATATAAATTATATCGAAGTGTGACCATAATATAAATGATATTGAAAAAGTAAGTACTCTGAATGGAAAAATATAAATACAGATAATAACAATAAAGATATACATAGAGCCATGGTGAGTGGTGGGTAATTGAAACAGGAAGAGAAAACTACAACATTATCTGGTGGTGCAGAAAAATGAACTATTTCTTTGTGTACCTTATTGTAAAGTGTCACAATTTGTGTTTGGAAACAGAACGATTGGTCAGTTCTTTAAAACAGGTTCCCAATTATTTCTTTCTGTCGATCGACTAATGGATTAATCGTTTCAGCTGCGAGACAAAGCATTACATCTCCATCTTCTGTAGATGCCTCATATACGGCAGCAACTAACTATTATTTTCACTGTGCATTAATCTGTCTATTTTCTATATTTATTTTTTTTAAAGATTATTTTTTGGGGCTTTTTTCCCTGTATGAAATAGTGACAGTTAGACAGGAAAGGTGGGAGAGAGATGGGGGATGACACGCAGCAAAGGGCCGCAGGTCGGATTCGAACCCGCGCTGCTACAAAGGACTCAGCTTACATAGGGTCAGTAACAAAATCTGCCTATTGTCATCTCAAAAATATAGCAAGGGTAAAAGGACTTATGTGCCAACAGGATTTGGAAAAAACGTATCCATGCTTTTATTTTCAGTAGACTTGACTACTGCAACGGTGTCTTTACAGGTATTCCTAACAAGTCTATTAAACAGCTGCAGCTGATTCAGAACGCTGCTGCACTAGTCCTTATATATATATATATATATATATATATATATATATATATATATATATATATATATATATATATATATATATATAAATAGATCACATCACTCCAGCTCTGAAGTCTCTACTCTGGCTTCCTGTGCATCAAAGAATAGATTTCAAAATACTCATGTTAGTTTATAAGTCACTAAACGGTTTAGGACCAATGTACCTTTGGAATCTGCTACTACACTATGAGCCGCTGAGATCCTTGAGATCATCAGGGACGGGCCTGCTCGCCATCCCCAGAGTCGGAACAAAAAAGGGGGAAGCTGCGTTCAGCTTCTATGGTCCCTACATCTGGAACAAACTACCGCTAAACTGTAGGTCGGCCCCTAATCTCAGCTCTTTTAAATCAAGGCTGAAGACCTTTCTTTTTAACACTGCCTTTTCTTAATTCATTTTTGTATTTAAATTTAATTTTTTATTCATTCATTTTTTATAACTGTTTTTTTTATCTGTTACCAATTTGTATGATATTTTTAACTGTGTCTTTATGTCTTGTGTAAAGCACTTTGAATCGCATTGCTACTGAATTGTGCTATTCAAATAAAATTGCCTTGCCTTGCCTTGCCTACATGGGGCGCACGCTCTTTTTATTTTATTTTATTTATTTAATTGTATCACG
>NC_053126.1:640797-653297 GCF_010015445.1 Perca fluviatilis
CACCTCTCTTACAGAAGCCCTGGAGACCCTTAACATTATCTCTGCAACAGGACACACACGCTTGAGTGTGGGGTCGGGTAAGATCATGGGTCAATCCTTGGCCCTTCCTTTTAACAGCTCTTTCTCCACTTTCCTGGGCCATAAGCTCTTCATTAGACTGCATTAGGAGGTAGACGCCACGACGAAGCAACTCCTGTATCGCCTCGCTCGCTATGGACTTAACATCCTGGTTCTTAACTGCGCGGTTCTGGCCAGCTCATTCTTAAGACAACTGATGTTTAGCTTCAGTGTCACTTGGGACAAGCTCAGAGAACAACATAATTTAAGCTCTAGTGAGCCCTGTGAAAAGCTGTTATAGATACACTCTCTATGTTAAGACAGCATTGGTGCACGACCCTGTATATCCTATAGTTTAATATGCAATTTTTGATGTATTATTGTTTATCCTATAGGCTAATATGCAATTAGTATGTATTTTGTATCTCTTTTTTATACCTTATGTATACTGTATTATGTGTTGTGTGGACCCTGTGTCTTAAATAAAGCTTTGTTATATTACACTCTCCCCCTGACTCAGTCAACCACTTCCCCATGTGCCATCGGGTGTCCAGGAAGAGAAATCCCCCCTAATCCTTAACCCTTACACCAATCTCCATAACTCTGAAGGGGGTGCATGGACGACAGGATTATAGAAAAGGTAGGAATTATGGAGGTATTACGTGAGGAATTAGTTCGCTTAAAGTAGCTTAAAAGCTTCATGTGGTCTGGTGTACGCAAAAGTCCAGTGAAAGGGAAACGTGGAACTCTATGCATTCAAGTGGTTACTTGTAGAGACTTATTAAAGATTAATCTGCTCTAATGTTTTCTCAATTATTGCTTTAAATTATTATTATTGCAAAGTGCAAATCTAAAAACAAACACTGGTACCTTTAGGTCCTTGTTTACACGGAGAACGCCAAGTAGGTGAAAACGACAAAATATTTTATCAGGTGAGCCTTTCGCTTAGATGGCGTACAGCGCTTTTGACACTCACCTACTAAGAGTCTGGGTCTGTCCTGTCCAGACACTCTCCTACAAGAGCCTGGGTCTGTCCTGCAGACACCTCCTACTAAGAGCCTGGGTCTGTCCTGGCCAGACACCTCCTACTAAGAGCCTGGGTCTGTCCCTCCAGACACCTCCTACCAAGAGCCTGGGCCTGTCCTGTCAGACACCTCCTACCAAGAGCCTGGGTCTGTCCCATCAGACACCTCCTAACAGCCTGGTCTGTCCTGGCCAGACACCTCCTACTAAGAGCCTGGGTCTGTCCTGCACAGACACCTCTCTACTAAGAGCCTTGGTCTGTCCCGCCAGACACCTCCTACTAAGAGCCTGGGTCTGTCCCACACGGACCTCCTACCAAGAGCCTGGGTCTGTCCAGTCAGACACCTCCTACCAAGAGCCTGGGTCTGTCCCATCAGACCCCTCCTACCAAGAGCCTGGGTCTGTCCTGGCCAGACTCCTCCTACTAAGAGCCTGGGTCTGTCCCACAGACACCTCCTACTACAAGAGCTCTGGGTCTGTCCCACAGACACCTCCTACCAAGAGTCTGGGTCTGTCCCTTCAGACACCTCCTACCAAGAGCCTGGGTCTGTCCCACAGACACCTCCTACCTAAGAGCCTGGGTCTGTCCTGCCAGACACCTCCTACCAAGAGCCTGGGTCTGTCCTACCAGACACCTCCTACCAAGAGCTCGGGTCTGTCCCACAGACACCTCCTACTAAGAGCCTGGGTCTGTCCCGACAGACACCTCCCTACCAAGAGCCTGGGCTGTCCCACAGACCCCTCCTACCAAGAGCCTGGGTCTGTCCAGTCAGACACCCTCCTACCAAGAGCCTGGGTCTGTCCCATCAGACTCCTCCTACCAAGAGCCTGGGTCTGTCCCACAGACACCTCCTACTAAGAGCCTGGGTCTGTCCTATCAGACACCTCCTACTAAGAGCCTGGGTCTGTCCAGCCAGACACCTCCTACTAAGAGCCTGGCCTGTCCCACAGACACCTCCTAATAAGAGCCTGGGTCTGTCCCCATCAGACACCTCCTACCAAGAGCCTGGCCTGTCCAGCTGACACCCTCCTACTAAGAGCCTGGGTCTGTCCCGCCAAGACACCTCCTACTAAGAGCCTGGCCTGTCCTGCCAGACACTCCTCCTACTAAGAGCCTGGGTCTGTCCCGCCAGACACCTCCTACCAAGAGCCTGGGTCTGTCCCGTCAGACACCCCTCCTACCAAGAGCCTGGGTCTGTCCTTGGCCAGACACCTCCTACTAAGAGCCTTGGGTCTGTCCTGCCAGACACCTCTTCTACTAAGAGCCTGCCTGTCCTGCCAGACACCTCCTACTAAGAGACCTGGGTCTGTCCCACACAGACACCTCCCTACTAAGAGCCTGGGTCTGGTCCCATCAGACACCTCCTACCAAGAGCTCTGGCTGTCCCATCAGACTCCTCCTACCAAGAGCCTGGGTCTGTCCCACAGACTCCTCCTACTAAGAGCCTGGGTCTGTCCTGGCCAGACACCCTCCTAAACTAAGAGCCTGGCTCTGTCCCATCAGACACCTCCTACCAAGAGCCTGGGTCTGTCCGGCTCAGACACCCTCCTACCAAGAGCCTGCGTCTGTCCCGCAGACCACTTCCTACCAAGAGCCTGGGTCTGTCCAGTCAGACACCTCCTACTAAGAGCCTGGGTCTGTCCTGTCAGACACCCTCCTACTAAGAGCCTGGGTCTGTCCCATCAGACACCTCCTACCAAGAGCCTGGCCTGTCCCGCAGACACCTCCTACCAAGAGCCTGGGTCTGTCCCGGCCAGACACCTCCTACCAAGAGCCTGGGCTGTCCTTGACAACCTCCTACTAAGAGCCTGGGTCTGTCCTGGCCAGACACCTCTCTACCAAGAGCCTGGGTCTGTCCCATCAGACCCCTCCTACCAAGAGCCTGGGTCTGTCCCATCAGACACCTCCTACCAAGAGCCTGGAGTCTGTCCAGTCAGACACCTTACCAAGAGCCGGGTCTGTCCCACAGACACCACCTACCAAGAGCCTGGGTCTGTCCCATCAGACACCTCTCTACTAAGAGCCTGGGGTCTGTCCCACAGACACCTCCTACCAAGAGCCTGGGTCTGTCCTTAGCCAGACACCTCCTACCAAGAGCCTGGGTCTGTCCTTGGCACAGACACCTCCTACCAAGAGCCTGGCTCTGTCCCATCAGACACCCCTCTCCTACTAAGAGCCTGGGTCTGTCCCGCCAGACACTTCCTACCAAGAGCCTGGGTCTGTCCTGGCCAGACACCTCCTACCAAGAGCCTGGGTCTGTCCCAGGTTTCTTCCCTGAGAGGGAGTTTGTCCTTCCACTGCGTCCACTGCTTGGCTCTTTTTGGGGAATTACTAGAATTGTTGGTCTTTATATATTATAGAGTGTGGTCTAGACCTACTCTATCTGTTAAAGTGTCCTGAGATAACTCTGGTTATGATTTGATACTATAAATAAAATTGAATTGTATTTAGTTATTGTGTACTACTCTGTGTTCTGGAGCAGTTTCAGCTCCACATTCATGTTTCAAGTGTCAAGCTAGCATCAATGAAACACTTGACATGAGAAGTCATAATCTAAATTTAAAATCTCAGAACTTGTGTGTATGTGTATGTGTGTGCAAGGGCTGCAACTTGGGTTCAACATTGGGGTGATTGAGATCTTCACTTGAGAAAACTTGAAATTTTGACACTTCATTTCCTGCATTCTGGGTATTTTTTTATATACATACAGTATATATATCTATATATAGATATATATATATACACACATGCATACACATATGCACATACACTAACACATTCTCAATAATATGAGATTTATATAAAGGAAATTATTATTAGATATTTGGGGTTGCACTAGCCAGTTTTTGATCCCTGCAAATTATGCATATGTGTTCAGGTGTGTCTTTCTAAATATCTCAAGAACCATTCATCCCATCCACTTCTCACTTGGCTTCCTGGGCACCATGAACTTGGGGTTTGGAATTGTGAGCAGTTAGGACAGGGTTGGATATTGGATATTAAAGTGCCCATATTATGAAAAAAAACACTTTTTCTGGGATTTGGGGTGTTATTTTGTGTCTCTGGTGAATAAAAACGTTTCAACGGAGTATCCTACACACACACTAGTTCACCATAATTACCAAAGTCACTTCACTTTCATATGCTCCCTGGTTTAGAAGAAGTCTCCCAGCTGATCCTGCCTTGGAACTGACTGAAGTTGGAGAAACAGCCTTCTTTACTGTCTATGGAGCTAGCTGACATATCTACGCATCTGAGCTACAGAGCATGTGCAGTGCAATCAAAGATTCAGTCAGTTCCAAGGCAGGATTAGCTGGGGAGACTTTCTAAAACCAGGGAGCACATGGAAGTAGTTCTTTGGAGATTATGGTGAACTTGTGTGTGTGTTGTAGCAGAGCTTTGCTATTGGGAACCAGGTAGCATGCTAAAGGTGCGAGCATGCTAACGGCTTATGTTAGCCAGCCTGCTCTCGCTAGTGACGTGAAAAGCCGTGCTAGATGTTGACCAGCTCACCAGGAGACTGAAGGCAGGACACATTCAGAAAACCATATCTCACTCAGTACACCATGGATGTTGTGTTTTATAAAGTGTGTGATGCGTGTGCAAGCACCAGAGACACAAAATAACACCCTAAATCCCAGAAAAGTGTTTTTTCATAATATGGGCACTTTAAGTTGATACAAATATGGAGGTTTGGGTTCAAATCACAAGTTCCTTCACTTCCTGAAGGTTACCAATGATGCAGAACGCGCACGCGCCCCTGTTTGTTCCGAGAAGTTAAACTCACTTTCACGCTTAGTTTTATTTTGAAACAGGAAACCAACCCCTGGGTCTACCATAGCATAGTAGTAGCGCCGCAACACGTCTGGTGTGCAAAGATATAGAAAACGCCACGCAGCTGACACGGTAAGGCCGGGCTACACATGGCTGCTTGGCGAAGCTGTGGGCGCTCTTGCTAGGTGCGGGTGTTTTCTAGGTTCTTGCACGCTAGAAAGGTGTCTGACGCCCCTGCGTGCTGCTGCTGCTAGCCTTGTCTGGACACATGGATGTTTCCTATAAACATAAATATATTCTGATCTGCAAAAAGCAAAGACAACGCCTGCAGTATTGATGGCAGAATAGACTCCAGAATATTTCCCTTCTGGATTGACAGGTGACTTATTAGAAAATCGATTTTTTTAAGATTACATTTATATATATCTGCATTTATGTCCAAACCTTGTAGACTTTCAGATCAACATGTAATTTATTAATATGTATTTGTGTCTAAATGACATATAAACATCTTTAGATATTCTATGTTGTCTGGAAACTCTTCCAAAAACGTTGGTGTGTGGCGTGTGAAAAATAGGTGTCGGTCCTATTTCTAGCATGCATGTGTTTTTGAGACGCGCAAGTCACGTAGGCAGTGTACACGCTCTAACCTGTTAAACAACCCAAAAAAAATAACACCCCCAATCTATTATTTACTTTTCTTTTTAAAATTAAATTTTTTTTAATAAATAAATTATTTTCTTTAATCATACTTAAAAACTACACATACTCACACAGCTTTTTTAAAAAAAAAAAAAAAAATAATTTTCTTCATCAACAACTAAATACCAACACAAAGAAATATGTGTTGTAAAGTAGCGACCCCAAAGCAAGAAAAGGTTCCACATTTATTTTTTGTTCACAACAACTAGAAAGAGTATTAGGGATATTGAAAGCAAGGTTTTAATGTTTAGACCTGTGAGGATGAAACACCAACGCCAGGCTCGTCTGAAAGACAGATCGTAGTCTGCACACACATCAGCCCTCGTGCTACCAAACAGCTCCCCCACCATGCACCCAACGATCAATTATTCAACATATTTATCTATGCAATTTGACGGCCTCTCCCCCTAAAGCTCTGAACAAATTGTGAAGAGGCTAATACCGCTCCCGGTCTGTGGTTCAAATCACCGCTACTCAGCAAGAAAAACCCAGAGGCTTGAGCGAACGTAGAGGCTGTAAAACAATCACTCTGACACTTAGCACTTATATTTTCTGATTGTCGGGCTAAATGTGCAGGCTGTGAACTCGTACACACCTCCCGCCTGAGCTGTGCACTGCAGTGAAGGTATAGGAGCTTCTTTATGAAAAGAGACCTTAGCAGGAAATGTAAGTTATAGAGATTGCAAATAATTTCTCTTTGTTCATAGGAAAGCAACTCGCTTTCTGGAACTTTTACGAGTTTACATTATTTTCCCTCAAATGTTCCCTTGAAATGTCTTTTTATACTTTTATATTAGACTGTGCATTTGCATCTCTTAGGAATTATGTCACAAGGAGAATATTTAGTCTAGAAAATATCTTTCGGCCCCATTTCATTTAGTTTCACAAGACTCTGTCTAATTCGCATTAGAGCTGTAAAGATCAATCGATTAGTTGTCAACTATTAAATTAATCGCTACCACTACTTTTAACAACATTTTCTGACATTTTATAGAGCAAAACAACTAATCCATTAATACAGAAAATAGGGCGGCCTCCAGCTCACCTCTCTTTAAGAGCGTGCTACATGTAGGTTGAGTCCTTTGCAGTGTGTTCAAACTCAACCCGTGCCCTTTGCGGCTTGTCATCCCCATCTCTCTCCCACCTTTCCCTGTCTATTCACCTGTCACTCTGGAACAAAGGAAAAAAAAGAAGCCCCCAAAAATAATCTTTAAATATAGAAAATAACAGATAATCGACAATGAAAATACTAGTTAGTTACGCTGCCGATATGAGGTGCATCTACAGAAGATGGAGATGTAATGCTTTGTCTCTCAAGAGCTGAAACGATTAATCCATTAGTCGACCGACAGAAAGAAATAATTGGGAACCTGGTTTTAAAAGAACTGACCAATCGTTATGTTTCCAAACACAAATTGTGACACTTTTACAATAAGGTACACAAAGAAATAGTTCATTTTTCTGCAACCACCAGATAATGTTGTAGTTTTCCTTCCTGTTTCACTTACTCCACCACCTCACCATGGCTCTATGTATATCTCCTTATTGTTATTATCTGTATTTATATTTTCCCATCTGAGAGTAATTTTTTCAATACTCCTTTATATTATGGTCACACTTGATATAATTTATATTATGGTTCATTACTTTTGTTGTATGAATTACATATTATTTAACCTAACTTCACTGGCCAATTACTTTAATTAAATTACACATATTTTTCGCACCTCATGGCTAATTCCAACTTTACTTTACAAGTTTCTTTCATATAATGCCACTCTTGCACTTTTTGCACATTGTCTGTTGGTTTGTTTTTTATTGTGGAAAACTGCTGCTGTAACAAGTGAATTTCCATCGTGGAAATAAAAGTAATATATATATGTATTGTTACTGTTCTGAGAAACAGTAACTAATCATTAACTACCTACTTTTACCACAAAAACATTGTCCTAGTTCCGCTCTCGTGCTTCTCTTTGTCCGTGTTGTTCTGAGTTTATCAGAAGACGGTATATTTCCCTTCTGCTTTGTGTCCTTCGCTTACACGCGAACGGAGAATCCCTCCCTGAAAACGAAGTCTCCTTTCTAAAAACCCGCCAGAGAAAATCCTGGTTATCTGATTGATAGTTCATCTGTCTATCACCACCTATAGTTGGTGATAGACGGGCCAAATCAACCAATCAGATCAACGGTAAGCTGCATGAAAATCCAACCACGAAGCCAGATCATTCCCCGCTGCTGCTGCAGGCCACATAGCGCCAAGAGTCAGCAAGCTTAGCAGCACGGGCCGGGTAAAGGATGTTTACCGCTGAGAACGAATTTAGGGAAACAAAAGGCCCCATTTCAGGTTCCCTGGTCCATATTCCTAAAGAAGGATCCAAGAGGAAAAAGCATTAGCGAAAGCAGCTAACAGAATTAGGCTACCGCTGTCTGAAAATCCTGGTTAGCTGGATTGGATAAACCATCTGTCTATCACCACCTAAACCCGTTTCAAAACTAACGCTGATTGGTCAGTCGCCTCGCTTAACGCTCCAAATTTTTCTCCTCCATCTCGATGCCAGACTGATCTTGGCGAGTGAGAACTGGAGCTCGGCTAGGACAGGGCGCCTCTACCCAAAACCGTGGTGCGTGTAATATTGGGATGAGAGCTCGCTGTAAAGTACTTGTTGGGTTCTTTGTTGCTTTATGGATCCATGTTTTTTTCTTCCAACCCTGACTGTGGAACTTTGTGCGTCCTACAGGGCGACGCAGATCAAGACGTACTCGTGGGACAACGCTCAGGTGATCCTGGTCGGGAACAAGTGTGACCTGGAGGACGACCGGGTCGTCCCCACGGAGGACAGCCAGAGGCTGGCAGAGGAGCTAGGTGGGACTCTTTAACTCACTCTGTTAGGCTGGTTACACACATTGACATATATATACATATATATAATGGACCAATAGAGCCCCTGTCTCTGTACGAGACCAGTGAAGGATGTCAGAAGTCTCTTTCCCGTGTTTGGCTGAGCTACTGATAGCCTCCAACTGAGCTTGGAAAGACGATGCGGACGTGAGCAACCTGTCTGAAAGTGTGTCTCTGGTAGCTGTCGAGAAATCTCAATCATTCCCCAATCTTACAGAGACGGAGAGCTTAGGTATATGTAAGGAGATAACATAGGCACAGGCATCACTGATCACTACATGCTAGTTAACATTAGTCATTAAACCTAAACATAATGGAAGTCCAAACTGCACGACCTGTCTAGGCCCAAAACCGCAAGCGCCCCTAGAAATAGGACCCGACCATTTTCTCCCCACTAATCCAGCGGCTATTGGAAGAGCTCCAGACAAACACAGAATCAGGAAAAGATGCCTATACGTCCCGCCTAGACAACAAACAAACATTAATCAAACGACACAGTTGATGTCCTGAAAGTCCCCAGGCCTAAATACATAGCACATATGCATACATACAACATACATACACATACCACATAAAAACAGCACATAGCATACGATATGCATATGCTGACACTGCATACATATAGCACACATACACATATGTGAACATATATAGCATATGCATACACACACATACAACACAACACATACACACTGCACACATACATATGCATAGAACGAAAAGGACATACACACACATGCACATACACACACATATACACACATACACATGCACATAGCATACACACATACATGCATGCATGCATGCATATGCATATGCATGCAGACACATACACATATGCATAGTAAGAGAGACAGGCAGACATAAAAAAAAAAAACAACAAAAAACACCACAAAATATATATATGTATATGCACAAACATATTATATACATGTAGCATATATGCATATATATATATATATGCATATATATATATATATATATGCATATATGCATATATACACAACATAGCATATATATATATGTATATATACATGTGTATATATACATGTATATATATATGTGTATATATATATATGCATGTGTATACACAGGCAGACAGCGTATATATATGCAGGCAGGCAGGCAGGCACACGCCATAGGAACACACACAATGGACCACTGGGACGAGAAAGAGACAGCATGGACCGACCAGACCGAGCCACCAGGACACGGAAAGAAGCCCCACACACACACACACACACGTTGTGTGTTTTGTGGTTTTTGAAGTTTTTGTGAGTTTTTCTGAAGTTTTTTGAGTTTTGAAGCTTTTTGTTTTTTAAAAGTTTTTTGTGTGCCCCCCCCACACACACACGTTTTTTGAAGCTTTTCCCAACATTGCTATGAAATTGAAAACAACTTGTGCAGAGCGTTGTAGGGAGCCATCCACGTTATTTCTTCTTAAAAATTTGGTTGAAAGAAACTCAGATTTCTGACTATAGAAACTTTTTGAAAGTGGGTTAAATTTGGAGAGTCAAGATGCACACTGTGCGTGTACTGTTTGTGTTCGTAGTGAATGAAACGATGTTGCTCTCGCTCAGGTTTCCAGTTCTTCGAGGCCAGCGCCATGGACAACATCAACGTGAAGCAGGTGTTTGAGCGCCTGGTAGACGTCATCTGTGAGAAGATGAACGAGACCATGGAGGGAGACCTGAACCTGGTCTCCAACCACCGGAACCAGACCCTCAGAGACTCGCCTGCAGACGGGCCACGGGGGCTGTGCTTGCTGAACCATGTTCCTCACACACACACACACACTACTACTACACACACACACACACACACACAAACACACACACACACACAACAGGAGACAATACATAGACACACACACACACACATAGAGACACACACAGAGACATACACACACATAGAGACACACACAGAGACATACACACACACACACACACACACACACACACACACAGAGACACACACACACACACACAGACACAGACACACACACACACACACACACACACACACACACACACACACACACACACACACACACACATAGAGACACACACACAGACATACACACAGACACACACACACAGAGACACACACACAAGAGACACACACACACAGACACACACACACACACACACACACACACACACACACACACACACACACACATAGAGACACACACAGAGACATACACACAGACACACACACAAAGAGACACACACACAGAGACACACACACACACAGACACACACACACACACACACACACACACACACATAGAGACACACACAGAGACATACACACACACACACAAGAGAGACACACACACACAGACACACAGAGACACACACACACACACAGAGACACACACACGACACACACACACACACACACACAACAGAACACAGACACACACACACACAATACACAGAGACACACACACACACACACACACACACACACACACAGACACACACACACACACGAGACACACACACACAAGAAACACACACACACACACACACACACACACACAGACACACACACACACACACAGACACACACACACACACACACACACAAACACACACAGAGACACACACACACAGACACACACACACAGACACACACACACACACACAGACACACACACACACACACACAGACACAGACACACACACACACACACACAGACACACACACACACACACACACAGACAGAGACACACACACAGACACACACGCTTGTTTCACTATCTTTGTGGGGACCAGTCATTGACATAATGCATTCCCTAGCCCCTTACTCCTAACCCTTAACCATCACAACTAAATGCCTAACCTTAACCCTTTACCCTCACCTTAACCATAACCTAATTATATCCCTTAATATTAAAAACCAAGTCTTAACCCTCAAACAGCTCCTTAGAACTTGTGGGGTCCAGCACTTTGGACCCCAAGCTAATATAGTCAAAACAAGCTCACACAGACACACAGACACACAGAGATACACACACACACACACACACACACACACTGTGCCTCAGCCATGTGAAGTGCTGCTCCTCTTCCTCTCTCTGTGCTCCATGATGACCCAGAGGACAGCAGGCTGCGATCATCTTCATCAGCGCTGTCAGACTCCTCTCCTCCCCCAGGCCCGTCTTCATCGTAATGCGGCCACTCGAGACAATGCTCGGCACTACACCGGCCGGCAACCAAAACCCGGATGTGGGTGAACGCCACCTGGTGGAATTTCTCGGCCATCTTTTACCTTTTTAAAGAAGCTCCATTGTCTGAAGTCAGAGCTGAAGCTAGGCCTCCGGCTTGGTCCACGGCCTCCCACCGATGCTGCTACGCTAGCATTTTAACATTCACTGTCTCTGTCACAGATGTTCAGCAGCTTCATTTTCTGAGTCAAATATGTCTTGCAGAGAACTAGAAGTGATGCCAAATCATGTTTTGGGATGGCTGGACTTTTGGGCCTTTGTTTTTGGGGTGTTTGTCTGAGATCTGTGCAGTCTGTGTGCTTAGCCCGCTGTTTTGTGCAGCGCCTACATGGAATGATTTATGTCTCAAACACGGCATGTTGAGCTTTGTAGGCGGACGCTTTTGGGGAATAAGCTTATTGACTATTAAAAGGATGTCACCATTCTCCAAATCCCCAACTATTTTTAAACTTTAAACTTCTTTTAACATTTCAGTGAGAGGGTAGGGTGTTTTAAAGCCCCTAGATGGCAGAAGGGTCTGAGCTTCTCAGGAGTTTAACGAGGGTACGATGAATGAATAACAGCTGCCTGCTTTACCTTCACTGGTGCGCCCGGAGGCTAAATTAGCTTCCCAAGCTAACGTGTCAAAGCTGTTGAGAGATGAACGCATCAACGATTGATTTGAGGTGGTATAGGAGTATATCTGGTTTCTTCCCGCGCGTCCAGTGCCGCTAACCTTAGTGTAGGAGTTCTCTGCCCGCAGTCTATGAAACAGACACTGTGGGCATGCCTTAGAACAGCCTAATCTGTGCACTGCTATCGCTTGTAG
>NC_053126.1:658297-665797 GCF_010015445.1 Perca fluviatilis
GTCTTTTTAGATAAAACAGATGTTTGATGGGGACATAATTTGAAATTGGGAAAAATTTGAAGTTGGAAAAAAGTTAATAAATTGTAATATATCGCAGGATATTGCAATATGTTTAAAATCGCAATAATATCGTATCGTGATGATCTCATATCGTGAGGCCTCTGGTGATTCCCACCCCTACTGTCTGACAGAAGCATTACGTCATAAACATTTATGACAGGTTTATGACACGTTCACGTCATGTCACTCTTATGTAGATACCTTCAAGTGAAGTGTAACCAAAAAAATCTAACAAATCTGTTTCTCCACAAAGAATCGTGCAAAAGCTCCACTTTAAAACTACAGATGAGCTCACAAGTTATTCAGCATGAAACATGACTAATCAACTCAAACCAAAACGGCCAATTAGTAGACTAATCAAGAGGGGGCAGCCCTACGGATGAGCTGATTGGATGTTTTAGATTCTGAATGTGTTGGATGCAAGCGCTGTGAAAACCTGCATCTTATAAACAAGAATAAATTGTCTAAATGTGTATATGAAAATAAAGATTTAATTATTACAAACAGGGCGAGCGTGCACATTGTTGTCTTTTTAGTTTCCTTTTACTAAATCAGTTACAGATAATTTATGACCTCAGGTCACACCTTCTCTTCTCTCCACATGTTATCTGAAGAAGCAGATAAACCACACGCTGCCAGCGGCTTTACACATTAAGATTCCTGCACACAGACACACACACACACACACACAGACACGTAGTTTATAAAATCTGATGTTTGATTGTAAAGTAAACTAGCCGACAATATAACGGCTACAAGTCAGCTGAGATGATGAGACCATTAAACACACAACTGTGTGTGTGTGTGTTTGTATCCTTTACACTTTCCACAATGGTTTAATACTTTAACTACATTCTCCTGATGGTACTTACACACTTTTACTGAAGGATCATTTTCTCTGCAGGACTTTAACTGTAACAGAGTATTATTACAGCGTGGTATCAGTACTTTTACTGCAGTAAAGGGAATACTTGTTCCACCTGTAGCCTTATGGCGTCATGTGAGAGAAGTGCAGCTTGCCTTTACATCACGCTGGGATCAGGCTGTCTTCTCCGCTTCCAGGTGACGCAAAGAGGCGCTGAGGTGTCTTTAAGCTGACGGGGATGGGCAGCAGAGCCCCCGGGGGTGGGGGGGGCAGGGGGGGCTGGGGGGTGTGAGTGTCTGCAGAGCTGATAGAGCTGGTCGAACGAAGAAAAACACGCGGCTGCAGTGAGTAGATAAGAAACCGTTTGCTGCGTCTGAGGTGTGTGTGTGTGTGTGAGTACTCTGTGGTTTCCGTTACTTTGGGCACATGCAGGGATTAGCCTGGCCCGGGACCAACGGTGGGGGGCCTGGCCCGGGGCCAGCAGAGGGGGGCTGTGTGCCTGTGGAGCTCTGAATGTTTTCCTCGTGTTGTCCTACGGTCGACCCGGCAACTTTTTCTGGGTCAGAATTTCAAATTCAAACTTTTTTTATTTTCCGTTTTGGCCTCCGTTTCGTTTTTTTTCCAACATTTTTGTTATGTTTTTTTCAGTTTTTCTTCAAATGCTATAAAATGTAACGAAACACCCAAATACAATGGAAATAGTGAAGTGATTATTTATGTTACTTGTGAAAAAGCGTTGTCTGGAACCATCCACGTCATTTTCTTTGACAATTTGGTTGAAAGAACCCCAAATTTCTGAAACGTTTTGAAAATGGGTCAGGTTTGAGGTTTTAAGGCTTTATAATAGTCCCAACTCTGTGTCTGTCCGGTCTCTGGGACTGGACCGGGACCCCTACACATTGCACACAAAAAGACACACCCTTTGATTTTATAAATATTTTTTTTACAAGAAAAGATATTTATAAAATTAAAGGATTTTTTTTTTTTGAGAAAAGAAGCTTTGTGTTATGTGTAGGGGAGTTAGCGGAGTTCTCCGAAAGTATTTGACATGAAAAGGGCGAGCTGCAGAACAGATGTTTCTAATGTGTCGACTAGCCAACGTCCAATATAAAACCAACTTTACCACGTTCTCCTTTTGTCGGCTAAACTCAGATCCGGTACCTAACGGCCGCTGATACACCGACAGCTCACAGCGCTCTGCAGCCGGCACCACGGGACCGGCCGCCAGTCGCCTGATTTCATAGGATATCATATCAACTCGTTCAGGAGAATGCGTTGACTGGGGAACTATTGCCATTAATTCTGTAAACTCTACTAAAATTAGGTTTCAATTTTAGTAATTTAGTAATAACCCGTCCTGTTATGTCACTTAAAAATAGTAACTTCAGGCAGTTTTTGCTTCTTTTTAGATGTCAGGAGTGACAGTCCTCAACTTTAGTTGTGTTCTGGTCAGTTGGAGAACAGTTACATATAAAGGCAGCCAGTACAGCACCAAGGACCAACTCCAGAGCCTTGCTCAAGGGCACTGACTGCAGAACCTAGTGCATGTTTTTTGGATGGTGGAGGAAACCCACGCAAACATGGGGAGAACATACAAACTCCACACAGAAAGGCCCGGAACGACCTGGATTCAAACCCAGAACCTTGTAGCTGTGAGGCCACGGTGCCAACCACTGGGCCACCGGGCCAACCCTTGGGCCACGGTGCCAACCACTGGGCCACCAGGCCAACCATTGGGCCACGGTGCCAACCGTTGGGCCACCGGGCCAACCGTTGGGCCACGGTGCCAACCACTGGGCCACCGGGCCAACCATTGAGCCACGGTGCCAACCACTGGGCCACCATGCTGCCCACAGCACGTAGAAATCACAATGTATGCTCTACAGGATGATTCTTTTCCTCACCAACTGTCATGTTTTTCCCAAATGATGTGCAGATTTTTAGGCATTCTGTCATCAAATGTCTTGATAAATAGATGGAGCATGAGTTTGGGTACAACCTTCACACAGAGGAGCTGGAGCCTCTATTAGGAGCATCGGCCATAAACGGTGCGGTTTGAAAGCAACTGGTCCACTGAAACAGGTAGCCTGGACTGTGTGAGGACAAACGGAGTTTAAAAAGGATCCATGTTGATGTTCATGTTGGTCAGCCTTGGGCAGACGTGTCTGTGTGCTCTCGGTTGTCTCGTTGTCATGACAGTTTGTTCGCTGTTTGAATAAAGCTGCATTTGATTTGAACTCATCGGACTGGTCGCCATCTTTGAAGTCTCCCAACATCAATTCTGAGTTATCACCCGATAACCCTTGCGTAGCCTATATTAAATATTTTTAACTTCATTTTTGCTGCATTTGGATACACTTTTATGCACCAATTTACGGTGGAAATCCCTTTATTTAGCCTACGTGAAGAAGAAAAACACAGATGGCAATTCAAAATATATCAAAACTATAATGGAAAGTATGTTGTTGCGTCATTGGGCACTTCTAAGTGAGTATATGGAGATCCTGGAGCTTTCTTATTGGCTACTGCGTATACCTGCGTATCACGTAGACTACACCTGTACCTACCTACGTTTGCGCGCTTTTACGCACGTAACGTAACACTCTCTCTCTCTCTCTCTCCTCTCTCTCTCTCTCTCTCTCTCTCTCTCAGCAGCACAAACAAGTTGTAAACATCAATGAGCGCGTGATTCCCGCCCATCAACAAGAGAGTAAAACGTTTTTTTGGCCCCACCTCTCCTTCACTAACTTTTGCAGAAAGTAAACAGCTCGGCTCCACACAAACACACACACACACACACACACACACACACACACACACACACACACACACACACACACACCTTCCTTATCGCTCACTAGCAGGCGCGTAACCGCGCTGCGCTATCCGTGCTATCTGAAGTAGAAGCAGCCTCTCCTCTGTCAGAGCTGCAGCACACCGCTCCAGCCAGCTTGTTTTCTAGTGATGCCGGCGGGCAGCAGCAGGCTGAAAGTCTTTCTGCTCCCAGACAAGCCAGAAGGATGAAATGCGCTCACCTGAGCAGGTTGGTGGCGGTTTGGGGGATATTGTGCGCCGTGTGGAAAGCTTCCATCGTCCAGGGCGCGCGAGATTTCGAGAAAAAAGGTAAGATACAAATGTTTGTATTGTTACCTGTAGTGACGGCAGAATAGAAAGTATTAAATTAGATTTAAACATAACATCAGAACTCCCTCTTTAGTTGAACTGATAAAATCTAAATGTACACATAGGTCTGAAATTGTTTTCATCATTCGATTAATCGTTTGGTCCGTGAAATGTCAGAAAATAGTGAAAAATGTTCATCGCAGTTTCTCAAAGTCCAAGCTGATGTCAGTCTAAAACCCCAAAGATATTCAGTTTAATATGATATAAAACAGAATAGAGCAGGACATCTCCATATTTGAGAGGCTGAAAACATACATTTTTGCATGAAAAATTACTTAAACGATTAATTGATCATCAAAGTAGTTGGCAATGATTTTTCTGTCTATCGACTAATCGATTAGTCGACTAATTGTTGCCGCTCTACGTGTTCATCTCGTTCAGCTTTGTTATCCTTGTTTATAGCCGTCAGTCTGTTTCTAGGCGTGTACTGTGAGAGAGTCACATCTCCGGTAGTGTTCAGCATCAGGCCTCCTGCACACTGGCTGCGTGGCGTGAGCGTGGCGTGGCGTCTGTGTGGTGTTTTCTACGTCTTTCCCACCAGAAAGGTGTCTGCTGCTACTGCTGCTGCTGCTGCTGCTGCTGCTGCTAGCCTTGTCTGACACATGCATGTTTCCCATAAACCTAAATATATTCTGATCTGATTACAGCAGAGACAACATCTGCAGTACTGACGGCAGAATAGACTCCAGAATATTTCCTTCTGGATTGACATGTGACATATTAGAGAATTAGTAGTATTTATTCATTATTTTAAATTACATTTATATATCTGCATTTATGTCAAAACCTCGCAGTGTTTCCTTTAGGATTTTTTTTAGCAGTGGGGGGGCAGGTCCAAAGACCCCCACCCCATGAAACAGAACTGACACTTTGCTGCGACACAAACAAATATATTTATTCACCTCTTTTCACACACACAATGAGGCATATTCTCAGTTTTGATTGAACTGTATTTTTGAGTTACTATATAGGCCAACTTTGATCCTGACATATAAGCTAAGCATTCTGTAGCAAATAACAATAAACCCAATATTAATTACATTATCTTAATGCAGTGTAACTACTTCAGCATGTAAATAATGCACCTAAAATACAAACGTTCTCTGACATGCACTCTAACAATGCAGCCCTATTTCTGATACCGTGGGGGGCCGCCACGGTCAAATCAACATAGAGGAAACACTGCCTCGAGACTTTCAAACATCAACATGTAATTTATTAAATGTATTTGTCTCTAAATGACATATAAACATCTTTTCATATTCTATGTTGTCTGGAAACTCTTCCAACACGCTGGCGTGGGCGTGAAAAATAGGCGTCGGTTCTATTTCTAGCACGCACGCGTTTTCTGAGATGTGCGTGTCATGCAGGCAGTGTGCACGCTCTAACCTGTTACCATGGGAACCCAAATAAACACGGACATGCCACGCTGCCGACACGCTCGCGCCACGCAGCCAGTGTGCAGGAGGCCTTACTTGGCCTGATTCTGATACGCTACGTAACAATAACCAGCAAAATCCTCCTCCTCACTTTGAGTTAGAAACTCTCTCCTTTAGGTCGTAGATTCAGAGTATCTCAGTTCAATAAATCGGATTAATTAGCACGTTATTTAGAATTTTTGTAGAGATTGCTGCTGTAGTATGTGTGAAATTAGGTTGGAACATTTTTGTACTTAATGTTATTGTAGAGTTGTCTTTTCATTTAGGCTTGTACACGTGTTTGTTTCTTGCACTCCTCCTGACTGCAAATGAAGTTCCCCGTCTGGGATGATAAAGTGACTGAACTGAACTGAACTGAAAGCAAAACCTTTTGGCCTTTTGTCTTCTCCCATTTCTTCTCTCTGTTGCTTCCTGACTTCACCTTTCTCAGTGTCGATGCTGCTGAGAGAGGAGCCACAAAACCCAAAGTGCTTCGCTGAAGGCAGGAAGGACTTCACGTGCTTCTGGGAGGAAGATGAGGAGAGGGCCGGCTCCGTGGACCAGTACTCCTTCACATACACCTACCAGTAAGTCCCAGTCAGGACCGGACAGAGTATAGCAACAATACTGGAGCTCAGAGCTGTCCATATTATACTTTCTTTTTCTTTTTCAACCAACAGGTTACAAATAGGCATGGGTGTAAATTCCATCTAACAGTCAATTTTTAAATTTTTAAAGGGGACACAAATAATTGTAATTATACGATAGGATATGTCAAAATTTTGAACTCCAGACAGTAGGCTGCAAGGCTATTTTATTCCCAAACATTTTCTCTAATACAGATGATGATGAACTGAGAACTCAGCAAGAAAACTAGCCGGCCGGCCGGCCACAAAATTAGTCAAATGTAACAACTTCATGTTTCAGTCACAGCGTAGACGACCACAACGCTATCTCCAGATATACAACTTTGTTCGGCTCATTTTCTGTAACTAGTGTGGCATTAGAGCACTGTGGGTGGAATTAGCAAGATAGCTAGCTAACTAACTATCTAACAAGCTATTAGACAAGCTACAAAACAAGCTAGCTAACTAACTATCTAACAAGCTATTAGACAAGCTACAAAACAAGCTAGCTAACTAACTATCTAACAAGCTATTAGACAAGCTACAAAACAAGCTAGCTAACTAACTATCTAACAAGCTATTAAACAAGCTACAAAACAAGCTAGCTAACTAACTATCTAACAAGCTATTAGACAAGCTACAAAACAAGCTAGCTAACTAACTATCTAACAAGCTATTAGACAAGCTACAAAACAAGCTAGCTAACTAACTATCTAACAAGCTATTAGACAAGCTACAAAAACAAGCTAGCTAACTAACTATCTAACAAGCTATTAAACAAGCTACAAAACAAGCTAGCTAACTAACTATCTAACAAGCTATTAGACAAGCTACAAAACAAGCTAGCTAACTAACTATCTAACAAGCTATTAAACAAGCTACAAAACAAGCTAGCTAACTAACTATCTAACAAGCTATTAAACAAGCTACAAAACAAGCTAGCTAACTAACTATCTAACAAGCTATTAAACAAGCTACAAAACAAGCTAGCTAACTAACTATCTAACAAGCTATTAAACAAGCTACAAAACAAGCTAGCTAACTAACTACCAAACAAGCTATCTAACTATCTAACAAGCAAGGTAACTAACTACCAAACAAGCTAGCTAACAAGCTAGGTAACTATCTAACAAGCTAGCTAACTATCTAACAAGCTAGCTAACTACCAAACAAGCTAACTAACTACCAAACAAGCTATTATAGCAAGCTATTAACGTTATAACAAGGGAAAAAAGCTTATGGGGCGTTGTTTGGCTTGAGGCAGCTGATCAAACATCAATCATCACAAACCATACATATATTAAATAGATCCATAAAACAATACAGTAATAAATCCTCATACTACGAT
>NC_053126.1:670797-688297 GCF_010015445.1 Perca fluviatilis
GTGAGCCGTACGGGTCAGCGAGACCAGGTCAACGTCAGCTGGGTGCCCCCCCCCCTGAAGTACATGGACGACAGCATGATGTACGAGGTCAGCTACACCACGGACGACGACAGCCACCTGGGGCAGGTATGACCTTCTTACAAACGCTGGTTGATTGGCTGCCGCTTTAGAGCCACGTAAAGGTTCAGACCGACCAATCAGACGCCTGACAGTCTGGCGAGGTCGGTGACTCGAGTCTGTCCGGTGCCGTCGGCGTTCATTTGGGCCGACCTGACATGTATAATCGGCGGGGCGGGCACTGCCGGCAGTCTGACTCAGTGACCAATCTGATTGGTGGAGAGCTAACCAGGAAATGAGGAGCGGGATGAGGTGACTAGAGTCTCTCAAAATCTGATGAAGATCTTTTACACTGATCTTTGTTGATCTGAAATGAAGACAGATTCAGGAACTACACACACACTCACACACACACACACACACACACACACACACACACATATATACACAGACAGACACACACACACACACACACACACACACACATATATACACAGACACACACACAGACACACACACAGACACACAGACACACACACACACACACACACAGACACACACACACACACACACACATATATACACAGACAGACACACACACACACACACACACACACACACACACATATATACACAGACACACACACAGACACACACAGACACAGACACACACACACACACACACACACAGACACACACACACATATATACACAAGACACACACAGACAGACACACACACACACACACACACACACACACACATATATACACAGACACACACACAGACACACACAGACACACACACACACACACACACACACACACATATATACACAGACACACACACAGACACACACACACACACACACACACACACACACATATATACACAGACACACACAGACACACACACACACACACACACACACACACACACACACACACACACACACACACACACATATATACACAGACACACACACACTCACACACACAGACACACACACACACACACACACACACATACAGTATATACACAGACACACACACACACAGACACACACAGACACAGACACACAGACACACACACACACACACACACACACACACACACACACACACACACACACACACACACACACACACACACACACACACACACACACACACACACACACACAGACACACAGCCTATTTCTCTCTCCAGATGTTTCCAGTAACATGTGTCTGTGAACTATTTTAGTCTGATATGAGATCAGATTCTGAACGAGACGCCATGATGGTCAGGGAGCAGCCAGACCCATGTGACGCGTTCATCCAATCAGCTGCCGGTTTTCATTTTTTGGGCGACAACACAGATTAGCACCGCCTGTTGCTATGGAGACGTATTAGGTCTCGTCTCTTCGGTGTTCTGAGGAACTTTCTGGACCGACTCGGGGAGACTGACCAGTCCCACTGGCTCTGCTGCCGAGGGTCTGGGTTAGTGGACCGGTACTGATGAGTGGGGGACTGTTCTGCAGGTGGAGGTGGTCCGAGCCAGCTCCGAGCTGATCCTGAGAGGTCTGCAGCCGGACAAAAAGTACAAGATCCGAGTCCGAGTGAAGCTGGACGGGATCAGCTACAACGGCTACTGGAGCGCCTGGAGCGACCCGGTCACCATGGAAACACTGCCTGCAGGTCAGCATCATTCACACTGATTATAGACCTTCTTCACAGCAGACATGTTGACGTGTCACAGTAGGAACAGCTCAGGTGTATTAAACCATTACTGATGGCTGCATTCCACTTAGGAGAGGTCCTGGTATTAAACCATTACTGATGGCTGCATTCCACTTAGGAGAGGCCCTGGTATTAAACCATTACTGATGGCTGCATTCCACTTAGGAGAGGCCCTGGTATTAAACTATTACTGATGGCTGCATTCCACTTAGGAGAGGTCCTGGTATTAAACCATTACTGATGGCTGCATTCCACTTAGGAGAGGTCCTGGTATTAAACCATTACTGATGGCTGCATTCCACTTAGGAGAGGTCCTGGTATTAAACCATTACTGATGGCTGCATTCCACTTAGGAGAGGTCCTGGTATTAAACCATTACTGATGGCTGCATTCCACTTAGGAGAGGTCCTGGTATTAAACCATTACTGATGGCTGCATTCCACTTAGGAGAGGTCCCGGTTAAACCATTAATGATGGCTGCATTCCACTTAGAGAGGTCCTGGTATTAAACCATTAATGATGGCTGCATTCCACTTAGAGAGGTCCTGGTATTAAAACCATTACTGATGGCTGCATTCCACTTAGGAGAGACCCTGGTATTAAACCATTACTGATGGCTGCATTCCACTTAGGAGAGGTCCTGGTATAAACCATTACTGATGGCTGCATTCCACTTAGGAGAGGCCCTGGTATTAAAACCATTACTGATGGCTGCATTCCACTTTAGGAGAGGTCCTGGTATAAACCATTACTGATGGCTGCATTCCACTTAGGAGAGGTCCTGGTATTAAACCATTACTGATGGCTGCATTCCACTTAAGAGAGGTCCTGGTATTAAACCATTACTGATGGCTGCATTCCACTTAGAGAGGTCCTGGTATTAAACCATTACTGATGGCTGCATTCCACTTAGAGAGGTCCTGGTATTAAACCATTACTGATGGCTGCATTCCACTTAGGAGAGGTCCTGGTATTAAACCATTACTGATGGCTGCATTCCACTTAGGAGAGGTCCTGGTATTAAACCATTACTGATGGCTGCATTCCACTTAGGAGAGGTCCTGGTATTGGTCATGCTGACTCACTGAAATATCTTACTGGGACACTTGATGGAACTGAGCCATCGTTAATGTTATCAATGTCAGCTGTGCTTTTCCTGCTATGACAAGTCAACATGTCTGCTGTGAAAAAGGTCCATTCCCAATTATTTCCCTCCTATATCATTTGATTGATTAATTATTCCCCATTATTTCCCTCCTATATCATTTGATTGATTAATTACTCACCATTATTTCCCTCCTATATCATTTGATTGATTAATTACTCACCATTATTTCCCTCCTATAACATTTGATTGATTAATTACTCACCATTATTTCCTCTTATAACCTTTACATTGTTTAATTAACTCCCCACATTTCACTCCTCTATCATTTGATTATTAATTATCCCATTATTTCCCTAACATTTATTTGATTAATTATTCCCATTATTTCCCTCCTATAACATTTGATTGATTAATTATTCCCATTATTTCCCCTCCTATAACATTTGATTGATTAATTATTCCCATTATTTCCCCTATAACATTTAATTTGTTCTGCTCGTAACATTTGATTGATTAATTATTCCCCATATTCCCCAATCATTTACTAATTGATTAATTATTCCCATTTATTCCTTTATCATTTGATTGATTAATTTCCCCATTATTTCCCTCCTATAACATTTGATTGATTAATATTTTTCCTCCTATAACATTTGATTGATTAATTATTCCCATTATTTCCTCGCTAACATTTGATTGATTAATTATTCCCATTACTTCCCTAACATTTATTATTAATTATTCCCATTATTCCCCCTATAACTTTATTGATTAATCCCATTATTTCCCTCCTATAACTTGATTGATTACTTACCTTATTATTTCCTCCTATAATATTTGATTATTATTCATCTCCTATAACATTTGATTTACTATTTATTCTCCTAACATTTGATTATTAACATTCCTCATTATTTCCTTTTATTTCCCTGTAACATTTGATTGATTAATTATTCCCATTATTTCCCTTACTTAACTGATTGATTAATTATTCCCATTATTTCCTTCCTATAACATTTGATTGATTAATTATTCCCATTATTTCCCTCCTATAACATTTGATTGATTAATTATTCCCATTATTTCCCTCCTATAACATTTGATTGATTAATTACTCCCCATTATTTCCCTCCTATAACATTTGATTGATTAATTATTCCCATTATTTCCCTCCTATAACATTTGATTGATTAATTATTCCCATTATTTCCCTCCTATAACATTTGATTGATTAATTATTCCCATTATTTCCCTCCTATAACATTTGATTGATTAATTATTCCCATTATTTCCTTGCTGTAACATTTGATTGATTAATTATTCCCATTATTTCCCTCCTATAACATTTGATTGATTAATTATTCCCATTATTTCCCTCCTATAACATTTGATTGATTAATTATTATTTCCCTCCTATAACATTTGATTGATTAATTATTCCCCATTATTTCCCTCCTATATCATTTGATTGATTAATTATTCCCATTATTTCCCTCCTATATCATTTGATTGATTGATTATTCCATTATTTCCCCCTATAATACCTTATCCTCTTATAACATTCATTTGATTGATTAATTATTCCCATTATTTCCCTCCTATATCATTTGATTGATTGATTGATTATTATTTCCCTCCTATATCATTTGATTGATTGATTATTATTTCCCTCCTATAACATTTGATTGATTAATTATTCCCCATTATTTCCCTCCTATAACATTTGATTGATTGATTATTCCCATTATTTCCCTCCTATATCATTTGATTGATTGATTATTATTTCCTCCTATAACATTTGATTAATCATTCCCATTATTTCCCTCCTATATCATTTGATTGATTGATTGATTATTATTTCCCTCCTATATCATTCGATTGATTGATTGATTATTATTTCCCTGGTACAGAGCTGGATGCCCTCATCACATGCCTGACTCTGATCATCTCGTTCATCCTGGTCGTGCTGTCTCTCAGCATGCTGCTGTCCCACCGCAGGTCAGCTGACACAAACACAGCGCTTACTTATCAATCAATGAATGAATTAATGAATGAATGAAGACATTTTATTTTAGACATATCAAAATAAAACAAACAAAAACCCCCCAAAATGTAGTCTTCCTGTCGACCATGCAACTTTTAGTTTTTCTGAGTCAACATTTAGAATTTTTTTTTTCACTTTTTCTGTTTTTATAAAAACAAATTCTGCACATTTTTTTTTATCATTTTTGTCACTTTTTTCAACTTTTTTTTTAATCTTCTTTATTTTATATTTTTGCTTTTTGTTTTTCAAAATTTGTTTTTCGGTTACTAGCCACAAAAGAAGATGAATGGTCGCCTCTGTCAGAATCTTTCTGTACTGATTAATGGAAAAAGGTGAATTATTTAGTCAAATGATCTTTTAAACGTGTGTGCTCTTGACAGGTTTGTTATAAAGAAGGTCTGGCCGACTATTCCGACTCCGGACAGCAAGTTCAGAGGTCTTTTCACCGTTTACGGGGGAGACTTTCAGGTAAGAACGAGACCCGTTTACCCTGAAGGAGGAGGAGGGTTCTGCTGCTACACATGGGTTCTTACTAGAGGCGTTGAAATTAATCAAATAATCGATGCATGGAATCGTGGACGATGCTGCATCGATAATCAGCAGGCTCATAATTGATTATTTCTGTTTATAATGTAATGTAGGCCTAACAACATTTCTGTTTGCATATTCTGGTATGTTAACACATTCAGGAGGTGCCATGTGCTCAGTGCTGTATAGTTTTATGTATCCAAGTTATTTAGTATCAGAGCACTGCAGAATATTTGGTTTTTGAAGCTTGAAAAGCTCTGAATTAAATATCCTACATGGCTTTAATAGAAACATGGATTAAATATCCTACATGGCTTTAATAGAAACATGGATTAAATATCCTACATGGCTTTAATAGAAACATGGATTAAATATCCTACATGGCTTTAATAGAAACATGGATTAAATATCCTACATGGCTTTAATAGAAACATGGATTAGACGCATCGTGATGCATCGAGATATCAAATCACTGACATGATAATGGTAATGAAATCAGGAGATCAGTGAAGATTACCACCTCTAGTTCTTACTAGGGGGTGTGCAAACAAATCGATTCACATTCGTATCGCGATTCAAGCTCTACCGATTCAAAATCTATTTTATAGAATTCCAAAAATCGATTCATATTATTATTATTTTTTCTTTTACTTCACTTCTGGTCCCCAGAAATAATGGAGCAACAGCTAATTTATATACCGTTTGGGGTTTTTCTGGTTTGCGTTAGTGTTTCTAATATTTTTAGAAGGTGGCGAACAATCTGAGCAGCTGACAAGACAGCGAGGGGAAGGATACGAATCGGCATCTCTGTGATTTTGGGGTTGTATTGGCTGCGTTGGTAATTATAAAGGAACGTTTTGACATCATAATGTGGGTGATAATGTCTGTAAATTGGAGTAAAACAGACTTTGCTTATCCCGTGTGAAAGCGCAGCACAAAACACAAAACGTGGTAGGGTTAGAGGTGGGCAGTATATGGATATTATATCGATATCGTTTACTTGAGACTAGATATCGTCTTAGATTTTGGATATCCTAATATCGTAATATGACATAAGTATCTTTTCCTGGTTTTAAAGGCTGTATTACAGTAAAGTGATGTCATTTTCTGAACTCACCAGACTGTATCTGTTCTATTATTCACCTTTACCCACTTGGTCATTATATCTACATTACTGCTGATTATTTATCAAAAATCTCATTGTGTGAGTATTTAGTGAAAGCACCGATAGTCGACACTACAATATGGTTGCGGTATCGATATCGAGGTATTTGGTCAAAAATATTGTGATATTTGATTTTGTCCATATCGCCCAGCACTAGGTAGGGTTTTAATATCCAAATGATATGAAGTCCTAACACTAGTCCTGTGGGATGAGCCCTCCCAATCCTTTGTTGTGTCTTTGTACAGGAGTGGCTAGGACAGACCAACGGAGGTGCGTGGTTGACTCCAGCTTTCTTCTACTCAGAGGAATGCCCTTCTCCTCTGGAAGTCCTGTCCGAGCTCAGCCCTTGCCCACCTCTGCCTCCCAAAACCTCCAGAGCTCCGACGACCGGCAGCGCCGAGCACGAGGCTGTAAAGCCGGCGTCGGACGACCGAGAGCCGTTGGAAAGTGGCGATTCGGCTCAGACGCAGCGATGGAGAGCCGCGCCGCACGACTCCTGGCTGATGGACCGCTTACGGGCCCTGCAGCAGAACCCCGAGCTCTGCTCCCAGTCCTCTCTGCTCGAGTCTCAAGACGCCTACGTCACGCTCAGCGCCAACGACCACACCGGAGACCATCACCTGGCTGGCGTTCTCGAGGAAGCCTTGCCCCTTCAGGCGCTCTTTGCCTCCAGAAAAACTCAAGCGCTTTGTGAATCTCACTCGGACCTGGGCTCCGTGCAGCAGAGCTCCGGGTCGGGTCGCCTTTCATCGCAGTCGAGCTTTGAGTACCCGGGCCAAGTCTGGATGCCCAAAGGCCCGGGGTACGCCTACATGGCGGTGGCAGACTCTGGCGTCTCTATGGATTACAGCCCCATGAGCAGAGCCGACGACTTTGGGAAACTGGTGATCTACGCCAACGAGATCCCTGCTCACAGAAGAGCCTTCTCGTCCAGGCACAACCCGATCCACGACGTCTGAGTCTCATGAACGGGTTCGTACGATATCCAACGAAAAGTTATGCACAACAACTCGTATGATATCCTACGAAATTAGGCGATCGGCGGCTACAGAGCTCCGTGACTCGTCGGTCGTATCAGCAGCCGTTACAGCTGAGTTTAGCCGACAAAAAGTGAGCGTCATGCCACAGTTAAAGGACAATACCGGCGCCAAATGACCCTAGGAGTTAATAACATGTGTACCAACTCGACCGTTCTCTGGGACATGTTTTCATGCTAATTCAATGCGTCTCTAGCTTTAAACTAGCTACCGCTAACCGCTGATTAGCTGCTAACGCTAGTAGTCGGGGCAGATGGTAAATCTCTATTTCTACACCACTAACAAGACTCAACATATCACCACACTTCCACGGTAGCATAACGAGGTCCCTACATGTTAGCACAAGCATTGAGAACTCTGTAAGTGTACAGACAGTTTATTATAAAGATAGATCATGAAGACAGTAGCCTAGCGTTCATGTTTACATGCGTCATGACCGGTCGAACGACGAACGCCATGCAACCAGTAACCAATAACGTAGCTCAAACTCTGCTCCCCGGCTTGGAAGCCCTGTATTTTATGACCCAAACATCTGGATACATGTTTGTGGATACATACGAATTACTGTGCTTTCCTTTTTGTAGCGATATGAACGAATGGATCATGAGAACAGCCTTGGACTGAGCCTGGAAGCCGACTCAGTGGAGGGTTTTTGGATTATTCACCCAAAGCTACGAAGACTCTTAACTGTTAAGATTAAGAAAGATGTACCAAGGATTTGGGAGCAGACTGATACCAAAGTGTAAGCTAACGGACTCCTGAAGAAGAGTCCGATGGATGTACAAACATTCTTACTTTATCCAAACCACAGCTGTGGTTCACAACAAATACTGATATTCAGTGCTGCGTGCTGATCTGTAAGTGATCCCATCCTGTAGATCAGAGCAGAATATTACTTTTATAATTCACCAACATTCAAGTTGAGGGAGTGAACTCCCTGAGTGTTTTCATAGTAGTTCATAGGGCTGTCCTAACCTGACTCCACCAGATGGATCGCTTCCCATTTGCTCAACATATCCATCTGGGAACTTACCGTTGTAAGTTCTGTCTATCTCCAACTATAGGTGGTGATAGACAGATGGTTTATCCAATCAGCTAACCAGGATTTCCTCCCCTTCCCAAAAGTTCTCCAACGGTAAGTTCCTAGATGGATATGTTGAGCAAATGGGAAGCGATCCATCTGGTGGAGCCAGGTTAGGTTGTACAGGCTGAAGTTGGAGAAACAGCTAGCTAGCTGATGTGGTTTTAGCTAAAGTGGTTAGCACCATAGACAGGTTAGCACACACCAAATGTCTCGGCTAGTGCCGTAGAAAGCCGTGCAGATGTTGACCAGCCCACCAGGAGACTGAAGGCAGGACACATTCAGAAACAGGATCTCACTCTAAACAGCATGGATGGATGTTTTCAAAGTGTGTATGTGTGTGGAAGCACCAGAGACACAAAATAACACCCCAAATCCCAGAAAAAGTGATTTTTGTCATAATATGGGCACTAATAATGCAGCAGCTTAGAGGGTTCATGTACAATTTACAGCATCAGTTCTCTGAGAATCTCTTTCATATTCAAGATAAACTGGTATTGTAAGTGAAATATCCCTGATCAAATCCATACAGAATCAAATCTTGTGAATCAGAATCGATTCAGGAAATCATTGGCGATATGCAGCCCTGTATATATATATATATAAATATAGAAAATTGCCAGCCTTATACTTTAAGTACCCTCAAATTTAAATCAAACAGCTTACACTTTAACGCCGCAGCCATTATGTAAATGTCCAAATGAAACTCACTGTATTTGTTAATAATATTTTGATGATAGTGAAGTATAATTAGCGTTACTGTAGGAGATATTCATGCTCATGTAACTGTAGTTAAGAAGTCTGTTTCTTGTCATGTTGAAGTTGTGTTTTTAGCCTCTGCTGCCGCCTAAAGGCTCTGACCCCCCCAACCAGACCCCCCAACCAGACCCCCCAACCAGACCCCCCAACCAGACCCACCAACCAGACCCCCAACCAGACCCCCAACCAGACCCCCCAACCAGACCCACCAACCAGACCCCCCAACCAGACCCCCCAACCAGACCCACCAACCAGACCCACCAACCAGACCCACCAACCAGACCCCCAACCAGACCACCCCAACCAGACCCCCAACCAGACCCACCAACCAGACCCCCAACCAGACCCCCAACCAGACCCACCAACCAGACCCACCAACCAGACCCACCAACCAGACCCCCCAGCCAGACGGCCGACCATCAGCAGTAGAGCCAGTCAGCTGATCAGTCTCCCCGAGTTGGTCCAGAAAGTTCCTCAGAACACCGAAGAGACGAGACCTAATACGTCTCCATAGCAACAGGCGGCGCTAATCTGTGTTGTCGCCCAAAAAATGAAAACCGGCAGCTGATTGGACGAACGCGTCACATGGGTCTGGCTGCTCCCTGACCATCATGGCGTCTCGTTCAGAATCTGATCTCATATCAGACTAAAATAGTTCACAGACACATGTTACTGGAAACATCTGGAGAGAGAAATAGGCTGTGTGTCTGTGTGTGTGTGTGTCTGTGTCTGTCTGTGTGTGTGTGTGTCTCTGTGTGTGTGTGTCTATATGTGTGCGTGTCTATATGTGTGTGTGTCTGTGTGTGTGTGTGTGTGTGTCTGTCTGTGTGTGTGTCTGTGTGTGTGTGTGTGTGTCTCTGTGTGTGTGTGTCTATATGTGTGCGTGTCTATATGTGTGTGTGTCTGTGTGTGTGTGTATATATGTGTGTGTGTGTGTGTGTGTGTGTCTTCATTTCAACAAAGATCAGTTTAAAAGATTTTCATCAGATTTTGAGAGACTCTAGTCACCTCATCCCGCTCGCCATTTCCTGGTTAGCTCTCCACCAATCAGATTGGTCGTTGAGTGCCCGCCCCGCTGATTCAACAAGTCAAATCGGCCCGAACGAAGGCCGACGGCCGATTATCGGCGCGGTGGGTCAGAGCCTTAAAGGACGCAGCATGGACAGTACTTCTTCAGTACGTTTCCATTCAAAATACTTAAATACTTTACAGTTTCTTAAATCAAAGTGAATCATGTCCATGTGTGTTTAATGCTTGTTTGCTTTTGTGGCTTAGAAAAAGATATATTGAGACAGAAATTGCAGCTCCGCTAAAAGTATATTAAAACATATCTTTACATTATTGCCTTAAAGCAGAAGTTAAAGGGTAACAAAAACCAACCCACAGCCATCTGTCTGTCGCATGTTTTTAATTTATCAAATATATCAGACTGATGTCATGAAGTGGGGTATGTGTGACACGCCAACTCGTACGCCATTATTATTGGCGTGTTATCAAGATGCATGCTCGCTTTTTAGCGTGTTTATCAACGCCGTTTGGCCTCCATTGACTTACATTACCTTGAGATTGCGCGTGAATTGACGAAAATACCATAGACAGTATATATAAACTGGACCAGCAGGTCCAACTGAGCTTGAAGACGTAGATGTGACGTGAGCAACCTGTCTGAAAGTGTGAAGTCTTCTGGTAGCTGTGCCGAGAGAAATCTCAATCATTCCCAATCTTACAGAGACGGAGAGCGTAGGTATATGTAAGGAGATAACATAGGCACAGGCTAATTACTGATCACTAACATGCTAGTTAACATTAGTCATTACTGACTACATGCTGTTACATTAGTATTAAACCTAAACAGATAATGGAAGTCCAAACTGCCTGTGAGCTTCTCCTGTACTATACGGTAATTCCTCTACTGTGTGACAGTAAGTCTCGTGGTTATGACCCAATCGTTAGCCTATTGTTATAAAAGCGTCTGCTACGGAGCCATAACGTGAGGTACAAGGTAATGGAGCCTTTCATACATTGTCGTGTTTCTTTAGAAATAAACAACGGACAAATAGAGTCTTTAAACTCTTCAGATGTAAAGTTATTCTCTGTCAAAGTGACGTCAAAATGAATGGGAGCCAATGGGATGCTAACGGGAGGTGATGGCTTGGTAGCATCTAAATGGCGCCATAGGAGGTTCTGCAACATATATTTCAAGAGAAAGTTACAACATTAGTAGTTTACTTAGTAGAGTAATATTTGGTTCCATGTTTAGCTTTTTCAGAAACATTTAACACAATATTCTGTGTTGATAATATCAGTTTATTTTCTATATTTCTTCTGATTTGTAAAATACTTTAACTGTGATATCAGCCACTTCAGTCCAACACACACACTCAGACACACACACACACTCACACACACACACACACACACACACTCTCTGACACACACACACACACACACACGTTTGTAAATCAGTGGTTCTCAACTTGAGGAACCGGACCCCTCGAAGGGTCACGAGATGATTAAAAGGGTAAGAAAATGATAAAATCATGAATATTCTTTATAAATACATGTTTATTTTGATGTACAGATGGGCATTTTTCTGGCATTTTGGTCACAAAACTTTGCTTAGTTTTAAAGGGTCTGGATACTAAAAATGTTGTAAATGTTTTTCATGTGTTTTCATTGTTTAATTCATGTGTTTTCATTGTTTAATTCATGTGTTTTCATGTGTTTGACGAAGCTTAATGTCATTTAAAATGTCAACTCATTAAAGGTACATCTCCACCCACCGTGGTCCTCTCAGCTGATGGATTACATCATCTTTCATACGGCGACAAGGATTTGGTGAAAGATTAGTTTGGGACCAGAGGAGACATTAAAGGTGCCGTAGGTAGGATTGTGAAGAAGAATGTGAACATCATCAACTTCTCAGTCCCTCCCCCACCTTTACGCTAAAGACCAAAACGGTCTCCTAAGCCCCTCCCCCCACAAGGGAGAATGAATGCGTGTGCATGAGCAGTGATTGTCACACAGTTAGACACGCCTCCTGGCCCTGATTGGTGCATCTGAACAGTTAGACACTCCCCCCTGGCCCTGATTGGTGCATCTGAACAGTTAGATACTCCCCCTGGCCCTGATTGGTGCATCTGAACAGTGAGCACTCCAGGCTGTAGGTGGAGCCAGAGGAGCTGGATTTATTTTAATGACCTGCTTCATGTAGTTCTACTGGAACATAGGGTCAGTTTCAGCAGACATGACAGAAAGGTAGTTTAATAAGGCTTACCTACTGCACCTTTAACTGTCAAAGAAAATGCGAGACAGCATTTCCTCTGAGCAAAACCAGACCTCCAATAGAGAGGCCAAGCCCCTCCCCTTCCAGTGGACCACCATGGGACCTTATTTCATATAAAATATGTACGGTAGCGACTAGGGCTGCACAATTAATCACAATTTTATCGAAATCGCAATATGGACTTAGCCTGGTGAGACCGTCCTGATCTGGCGAGCTCCAGTTTTCTACTCTGAGCCGTTCGCCAAACGAACACGAACCCGCAGCGTTGAGTTTTGAGGCTATAGGTGGTGATAGACAGATGGTTTATCCAATCAGCTAACCAGGATTTTCGCCCCTTTGCAAAAGTTCTCCAACGGTTAAGTTCCCAGATGGATATGCCGAGCTAATGGGAAGCGATCCATCTGGTGGAGTCAGGTTAGGATGGACTAGTGCAATATTCAAATCGCAGGGGGGGGGTGCAATATTTGTTAAAGGCTAAATCTGTGTCAAATTATTCTGAATGAAGTAGTAGGAGCTGAGGACTACACATCCTCTCCTACAGACTACAGAAGACATCTTTGTTTGGTACAGATCCTCACAAAAATCTCACTATAATCATTTAAATTTGTTTAATTTTAACATTTTTCAATGCAAATGAGAATAATGAGACAAAAATGATCATTTCCTCCTATATCATGAATCATACTGCGATCACAATATCAGTCAAAATAATCACAATAATATATTTTCCTCATATCGTGACAGTCCTAGTAGTGAACAGGGAGAGACAAATAAAACAATAAACAGACTTTCTTCACTTGCTAAATTATCTTATTATTAAATTAAATTATCTATAACACTGGCAGCGCCGCCGCTAGTTAGCTTAGCATAGTGAATGGAATCCTATGTTGCCGGTTAGCATGTTGTGAGTAAAAGTGAGCCAACAAAAGACAAAAAAACAACCTAATTACTTGCTCTGAGACAAAAACTGCGTTGGCCCACCTATCTACAGCCAGGGGAGACCGGGATAAGAACTATTTCAACAAACTGTTTGGAGTATCCTTTAAGGGAACGGAGATTCAGCCTTTTTCTCCCACTGCGACATTTTCAAACCAACTTAAACTGCATTGAACCATCAGGAGAAATGAACAGCTGCCACTCCTGGGCCACAGCTGGTCTGTCCTCACAGTCTTTGGTCAGGGCAGCGGTCCCAGTCCCAGACAGGCCGGTCCCAGACAGGCCAGTCCCAGACAGGCCGGTACCGGAGAGGCCAGTCCCAGACAGGCCAGTCCCAGAGAGGTAAACGTGCCACACCTCCTGCAGTCCAGCTGCTGCAGCTTCATAACTCCTCTCTCGGTCCAGAGTGCAGCGCACCTAGGAGTGGGGGTAGGTGGGGGGAGATAGGATAGGTTAGGTTAGGTTAGGTTACTTTATTGGTACCCGTGGGTCATCTAGTTTTACAGTCTAAGAGGCAGAACATCCTTAAAACTTTGTAGACCACAACATGACATACAACACACAAAACATTAAAACATATAAAAACAGGTAGTAAAAGATAGAAAAAAGAGGAACAGAGAACAGTCAGACCAGAGGGCTTGGGTGTTTGTTTAACGGCATGATTGCCGCTGGTATAATACTGATTGTAAATCTTGTGGTTCTGTAACCAGGAACGGTTGGCCTCCGTCCGGAGGGGAGATACTGGACTTATGATTTCTTTTGCGACGATGTTTCAAATCGATGGACTGGGTAACCCCAGCCCGATCTGCCGGGGGTTTGAGTCCTCCCTGCAGCTCAGGCTGGACACCTGTACGTTTATCTATCCTGCTTCCGTTACAAATTTTGCGGGAACCAATCACAAGCTGTCTTATCCACCTGGCGCGCTATAGAGCTCAACAGTAAAAATACAATGCAGTTTCTCCATTGACAATTTGGAGTATAAGCCTTAAAAATGGTGACCATCGATGGTAGACTTAAAACCAGCTACGACATGACTCAGCGATTCGTCTTTTATTCGCGATGTCTTGGATAAGTACTTCATTACCCACAATCCCACAGTGATGCCTCTGATTGGTGGAACTCATGCTGGTGAGGAGGGGAGGGGGAGCTGCCTGCACGATCCGTCACGAGGATTTACGACACTGCACGAACCACGATCTGTTCCACGCTTCTGCCGTTAGCCTCCGCCGGGAAGCTAACGTTAGTTTAGCTAACAGCTAATTCGGCTAACCGCTAGCTGACAGCTTGATTCAGTCTAAAATAACGCTAACTCAAGCTAAACACAGGCTACAGCTGGCGTAACAGCTGTTATATATGTTAACAGTTATTTTCAGGTTTTATTTTGAGGGTCTGTTAAAGTTATTACACGCTGTCTCAGCTAGCGGTTAGCCGAATTAGCCGTTAGCTAAACTAACGTAGCTTCCTTTATTCAGTGGTGCGCAGTGGTTTATGGGATGAGTAGTTCCTTCGCTTTGAAATGACGATATGTACACAGTCTTGTACCTTTGACTTTGTTTGTATTTTCTGTTCGTTTTTTCACTCTAAATGGTACGTTGTATTCATATGAGTCACGTACCATCTGGTTAGCCTAATGCTAACGGTCTAAAACTCTTCATGTGCGGATTTATCCAGACGTCAACGGGAGGAATGACGGGAAATTTACTTGTGGAACCCAAGGTCTCTCTGGCTGGTTTAACACGACGACGATAGAGAAGCGACCAATCAGCTTCTTGTTGACATTCAACGTGGCGGCCAGCGAAGCGCAGCGACCGGTTGATGCCGCTGTCGCTGCTACGTCACCCTGCTCGTTGCTCTGATTGGTTGAAGGACTATCCAATCACGTACAGAGTCAGTAGAGAATTTTTGATAACTCTGCAAACCCTTTGGTGTGTCTCTCAATGAGCTTCATGAGGTAGTCACCTGAAATGGTTTTACCTTCACAGGTGTGCTTTGTCAGGGTTCATTAGTGGAAGTTTTTCCCTTATTAATAAAAAGCAAAGGGTGGCTACTTTGAAGAATCTAAAATATAAGACATGTTTTCAGTTATTTCACACTTTGTTGTTAAGTACATAATTCCATATGTGTTCATTCATAGTTTTGATGCCTTCAGTGAGAATCTACAATGTAAATAGTCATGAAAATAAAAAGGAAACTCATTGAATGAGAAGGTGTGTCCAAACTTTTGGCCCTGTACTGTGTATATATATATATATATAAAAAAAAATATATATAATATATATATATATATATATATATATATATATATATATATATATATATATATATATATATATATATATATATATATATATATATATATATATCCAAACAGAGCGAAATCAGAAAATACAGACTCCATCTTATGTTCTTTAAAAATAAAAATAAATGTCTGACTGACTGACTGACTTGTGATGTGCATTCTTCTTAGAAAACATGATCATCTTGATATATTGTGTAGAAGTGTATGATTCAACTTTTGTTTTTGTTAAAGAAGGAAAAGAAAAATCGCAGAACCAAAGCAGAGCGTCCCAGCCCTAAGGAGTACCTGGAAGTAGCGATCCAGAACATCCAGGATCGGATCTGCGGCCGAGGCCTCGGCGCCGGCTCGCACCGCGTCCTCTTCCGGCTGCAGAGAGGCGATGACTCGGCACGGGGCCGCGCTCGAGCGGCGCTGCTTCAGGAGTCGTGTGAGGAAGGCGGCGCTGTCGCACAGCAGCGCTGCCAGGTGTGCAGCGCGGGACGGCTCGCCTGGGTGGGGGCCGCCCCCAGAGCCTCGCAGGAAGCCCCCCAGCCTGTCGACGATGATCAGGGACGCCGGCGTGGGACACGTGTTGCAGGACTCGTGGAGGCTCGCCACCTGCTGCAGGAGCTCCTCCAGCGTCCGGGGGTAGGAGAACTGGATTCTCTTTGGAAAGAAGAAACTTGAGCTGACAGGCAGAAGCTGACTGAGTCACTAGCTGTGTTTCCATCCACACCTTTTTATCTCAATTGAGTGATATATCGAATGAAAAATGCCGTTACGGAAACAGTTATAGTTATAGTAAATTAATGAATTGCGATCATAGACTGTAAATTAGTGGACAGAGCATGTGTGATGTCACCCATTGGTTTGTGGAGATCTGCTATGAGTCGTTGAGTTTGCCGTTACGGGTGCAGCCATCCTGGTTGCAGATGTGACGATTTTAGACGAGAGGGAGGAGGGAGGGAGGAGCTGCTTACACTCTACGTTACGTTACACACTTTCACTGGCAATCACATCATAGCCACGCCCTAAAACATTGCATTGTCCATTAATATTAACAGTCTATGATTGCGATTAAGTTTTACAGTACAGGCCAAAAGTTTGGACACACCTTCTCATTCAATGCGTTTCCTTTTATTTTTTTATGACTATTTACATTGTAGATTCTCACTGAAGGCATCAAAACTATGAATGAAAATATTATTAACAAAAAAGTGAATAAAAAATGTCTTATATTTTAGATTCTTCAAAGTAGCCACCCTTTGCTTTTTTATTAATAAGGGAAAAACTTCCACTAATGAACCCTGACAAAGCACACCTGTGAAGGTAAAACCATTTCAGGTGACTACCTCATGAAGCTCATTGAGAGAACACCAAGGGTTTGCAGAGTTATCAAAAAAAGCAAAGGGTGGCTACTTTGAAGAATCTAAAATATAAGACATGTTTTCAGTTATTTCACACTTTGTTGTTAAGTACATAATTCCATATGTGTTCATTC
>NC_053126.1:690797-710797 GCF_010015445.1 Perca fluviatilis
TATATATATATATGATATCTCTGTTCTGTAGTAATGTGGGCTGATGCTGATAGTTACGCTGAAGTTTCCCGCGTCTGTTTACATTTGGCACACTGGTGTCCGTGCTGTTGCGGTCCGTGTGGAAACCGCTTTGTTTGCTGTACCGTTCCGCTGCGGTTCCCCGAGTATTTTGATTTATTTTGTTGTATTTTTTGACCATATGAATTAATATTAACAGTCTATGATTTTGACAGACATAACAAACCTGTGTGGTGTGTGGAAAGACAACCAGAAACGGAGTCCGTAGTGCTTTCTGTTAGCTGTGTCAAGAATTAACGCATAAAATACATGCAAAGATATGTCTAAAAATGTCTATATTTTCTTAAAAATAACTTACTGTTATAAATTACTGTTCTGTCACATATTTGTAATGCATAGCTAAAAATCCTCATAACTTACTATGTTTAAATAAAATGTTAAAAAATAAAATACAATAAAAAACGGCGTCTGTATTAGTACCTCAACTTAATAATTTTGCTTGGAAAATTCTTTATTCATAAATTGAAGTTTATGAAAAACAAACCCCTTTTCAATGTTTTTAAACTTGATTTAAAAATTATATATAGATTGTATTTCTGGATTAGAGGGTAAATCAGCATCAAAATGTTTGCAATGCTTATCTGATTTAACTTTATAATTAATTTAACTGATATTTACTGTCTGATACATGTATATGTATGTACTTTTGTTGTTTATAATTGTTTACTGACTACTTGTTATATATTTTATTTCATCTGTCTATCGATTGACTGATATGTATTATTTATTTCTTTACTTTTTTATTTATTTTTTTATTCTTTATGAAAACATGATCCGTAACAAAATGATTTGTGTACTACAAGTTCAATTTCCTTTTTTTGACAAATTGTAACAAATGTATTCTGCAATAAAAAATAAATAAAAAATAAAAAATAAAAAATAAAAAATAAAAAATAAATTAAATTAAATTAAAAATAAATAAAAAATAATAATAAAAATTAGTACTACTACCGGAGAAGTCTGACAACTTCCTTGGATAGTATAATTAAAGCTAAAACAAATGCAAAATGGCAGTTTTTGTGGGCTAATGAAGAGTGTGGGAGACCCCTGTATAGAACTCAAGGAACAGTGGGGAAGAACAGGAGTACCTACAGAAGTAAGCTAGAAGAAGATGTGGTGTCCAGAATGAGGCTAGGACATACAGGAGTAAATGGAACATTATTTATAATGAAAACGCACGTTGATGGGATGTGT
Source organism: Perca fluviatilis (assembly GCF_010015445.1). Taxonomy (NCBI): domain Eukaryota; kingdom Metazoa; phylum Chordata; class Actinopteri; order Perciformes; family Percidae; genus Perca; species Perca fluviatilis. The sequence continues at coordinate 692,070 of NC_053126.1, forward strand.
GAATATTGCAATAGTCAAGAGACCATAGAGCATGTAATCATGTGTTGTCCTAAATACCGTCCAGCCAGACAGAGATTGATTTCACAACTTGGTGAAAACCAGATGACATTAAATGTACATGATATACTGCAGAAAGGATCTGGTGAAATTTGGTTTAATTTTTTATTTAATTTTTTGAAGATAACTGGGGGGCCAGTTGTTCAAAGGTAAGCTGATCGGATTTTGGTTATCGGATTGGATCAAATCTTGAAAATGGGTTGTTCAAAAGGGAAAGAAGGAATCTGAAATCCGATTAGATTACAGTTTTAATCTGGAGCAAACCTTCAGTTTGTGTTGTTCAAAACTTGTCCGTAGGATTTGGATAACTTTGATCCAAAAAAACAGGATTATCCTGATCCAACAGGGGGGTAGGATTTCAAGGTGGATTCCAGGAAGAAAATGTAGTAAAACTTATCAATTATAATACATTTGTATCATTTAGTGTATATACTTTTATTTATATTTTGCACTTGACTGGTGTAACCGTTGTAACAGTGATAAATAAAGTAGACATAGGCTACCAAGTAAGCTATTCAGTATAGTAAAGTAAAAATAAAATAAAAATAGAAATGATCTTGTCCCCATGTCTAAAGGAGAAAGTGAAAGAGCAGAAGCACAGATCGTCCTGCCAGAGGAACTCTTCAAGCTGACCAAACCAGAGCCAGACTTCAGATCCGCCTCCTGAAAGCAGGGCGTGGAGATGCTGGTCTCCCCTCCTCAGATGAAGAACCCTGAACAGTCTTTATTTTGTTAACTATTGGACATTTAGCCTTTTGTTTTGTCTTTAAGACGTTTTCAAAATATCCACAATATATTTGTTAACGTATATTTGTTTTTATTTGTTGTGGCTCAGATGAGGGCTCAATGGACGTGGATGTTTAGAACAACTGGCCCTGGGTTATTATAAGGATTTAAGAAGGTGTAGGTCGACCTGTTGATCCCCCCTCCAGGCCAGATGGGGGCGGTAATGCTCCAAAAAGCTGGTTGACAACCTCCATTCAAACTTCCTTGGATGCCGGGCAACAACAAAGATGGCGCTTAGCCTGGCCGAGCTGGAGGCTCCGCTGGCCGCTGACCCGGCCGGGGACCGGGACCGGGACCGGGACGGAGGAGGAGGAGGAGGGTTGCGGCGCTGCAGAGGGAGACCCAGGCTCACAGACTCCGACCGGGCCCAGAGGCGACTGGAGTCCCGGAAGAAGTACGACGTGAGGCGCGTGTACCTGGGAGAGGCGCACAAGCTGTGGAGCGAGGTCCGCCGGAGGACCGGTCTCAGTGATGCCGGACTGGCAGAGTACCTGATCCTGCTCAACTCCACCTACGGAGAGAGGTACCAGCAGGAGTTCTGCGGGTAAGCAGTGCTGGGGGGTGTCTCCCCCAGGGCCGGAGGTTGGGCTCCGATGTTAACCTTCAGTGTCCCGCCCAGGGAGAGCTGTGCTGGGCTTCTGGTTGGACGTTAGGCTGGAAATCACATTCTCCACAGCTCCTTTAGAAAACTCTCTTCTTCTTGCACATTATAACCCCCAGAGGCCCCCCCCATTATAATGTGCAAGAAGGGCTTCTCCCCCAGAAACACTTGAGAGTCAAACTCTTTATTTCCTTACTCTAAGAAATAAATCTGTAAAATAACAGAAAAGTATTGGCAGCTCATTACCAGGACTATACCCTTCAGTATTCCACCCAGTGAGTGATGGATGGATGGATAGATAGATAGATGGATAGATGGATAGATGGATAGATAGATAGATGGATAGATGGATAGATAGATGGATAGATGGATAGATAGATAGATAGATGGATAGATAGATAGATAGATAGATAGATAGATAGATAGATAGATAGATAGATGGATAGAGATAGATAGATAGATAGATAGATAGATAGATAGATAGATAGATAGATAGATAGATGGATGGATGGATAGATAGATAGATGGATAGATAGATGGATAGATGGATAGATGGATAGATGGATAGATAGATAGATAGATAGATAGATGGATAGATAGATAGATAGATGGATAGATGGATAGATGGATAGATAGATGGATAGATGGATAGATAGATAGATAGATGGATAGATAGATGGATAGATTTGTATTCATCCCAAAAAATGGGAAATAACGGTGTTGCAGCCTCAAAGTATCAGACACACTGCACACATACAGAGTATACATTAATTAATAGGAAACTATATACATGAAATAATAACTGAATACTACACGAGCAATATTTAAAATATATACAATTTGGAAATAAAATGTACAACTGTTTAAATAGATGTAGGTAAACTTAATGTGCAAGTTGGGGAGCAAAAATGTACAAGTGTTTGACTAGTAATGATGGGATGTAGATAAACCTGATGTGCGTTCAGAGCTGGATTCTGGTTGTACATGAGGCTGGAAATCCCATTCTCCACAGCTCCTTTAGAATTATCCCCACATGAATCGATTGCATTTCCTCTCAAATGAAGTGGCCTCTTCTACCAATTTTAAATTTTAAAAGTCTTCTTCTTGCACATTCTAGCAGCCACTGAGCAAGCAACGTCTGTGGACCGTAAACAGGTTGAAATCCCTCCGTCTGTCCGTCCATCTGCGCGTCCAGGCCATGATTTCAACGTCCACTAACAGACAGAACTAGTTGATGAAGAACGCTGGGGAATGATGTCCTCTGGCCATAATCCAGACGTCCACTAACAGCCAGAACTAGTTGAGAATAGCCTACGCTGGCTATAATCTGGATGTCCATTGACAACCAGAATTAGTTGATGAATAACGCTGAGAAAAATAGCAAAGAAAAAAGATGCCAGTTGTGGTTAAGAGACAGCGGTGGTTAAGAGACAGCGTGGTTAAGAGACAGCGTGGTTAAGAGACAGCGTGGTGGTTAAGAGACAGCGTGGTGATTAAGAGACAGCGTGGTGATTAAGAGACAGCGTGGTTAAGAGACAGCGTGGTGATTAAGAGACAGCGTGGTGATTAAGAGACGTGGTGATTAAGAGACAGCGTAATTGGTTAAGAGACAGCGTGGTGATTAAGAGACAGCGTGGTTAAGAAACAGCGTGGTGATTAAGAACAGCGTGGTGGTTAGAGGCAAACGTGGTGGGTTAAGAGACAGCGTGGTGATTAAGAGACAGCGTGGTGGTTAAGAGACAGCGTGGTGGTTAAGAGACAGCGTGGTGATTAAGAGACAGCGTGGTGATTAAGAGACAGCGTGGTGATTAAGAGACAGCGTGGTGGTTAAGAGACAGCGTGGTGATTAAGAGACAGCGTGGTGATTAAGAGACAGCGTGGTGGTTAAGAGACAGCGTGGTGATTAAGAGACAGCGTGGTGGTTAAGAGACAGCGTGGTGATTAAGAGACAGCGTGGTGATTAAGAGGCAGCGTGTGGTTAAGAGACAGCGTGGTGGTTAAGAGACAGCGTGGTGATTAAGAGACAGCGTGGTGGTTAAGAGACAGCGTGGTGATTAAGAGACAGCGTGGTGGTTAAGAGACAGCGTGGTGATTAAGAGAAAGCGTGGTGGTTAAGAGACAGCGTGGTGGCTAAGGAGCAGCGTGGTGGTTAAGAGACAGCGTGGTGGTTAAGAGACAGCGTGGTGGTTAAGAGACAGCGTGGTGGTTAAGAGACAGCGTGGTGATTAAGAGACAGCGTGGTGGTTAAGAGACAGCGTGGTGGTTAAGAGACAGCGTGGTGGTTAAGAGACAGCGTGGTGGTTAAGAGACAGCGTGGTGATTAAGAGACAGCGTGGTGGTTAAGAGACAGCGTGGTGGTTAAGAGACAGCGTGGTGATTAAGAGACAGCGTGGTGGTTAAGAGACAGCGTGGTGATTAAGAGACAGCGTGGTGATTAAGAGACAGCGTGGTGATTAAGAGACAGCGTGGTTAAGAGACAGCGTGGTGGTTAAGAGACAGCGTGGTGGTTAAGAGACAGCGTGGTGATTAAGAGACAGCGTGGTGGTTAAGAGACAGCGTGGTTAAGAACAGCGTGGTTAGAACAGCGTGGTGGTTAAGAACAGCGTGGTGGTTAAGAGACAGCGTGGTGGTTAAGAGAACAGCGTGGTGATTAAGAGACAGCGTGGTGGTTAAGAGACAAGCGTGGTGATTAAGAGACAGCGTGTGTGATTAGAGACAGCGTGGTGGATTAGAGACAGCGTGGTGATTAAGAGACAGCGTGGTGGTTAAGAGACAGCGTGGTGATTAAGAACAGCGTGGTGGTTAAGAGACAGCGTGGTGATTAAGACAGCGTGGTGGTTAGAGACAGCGTTTAGTACGTAATGGGTAAGTGAATGGTTCCCCCACCTCACCCCCCCCCTCCCCCCCCCCCCCCCCCCCCCCTCTCCCTCCTTCCCCCCCCCCTCCTTCCCCCTCCCTCCTCCCTCTCTCCCCCCCTCCACTCTTCTCTTCCCTCCTCTTCCTCCCCATTCCTCTTCCCCCACTTCTTCCTCCATTCCTCCTTCCTCCCCACTCTCCTCCCCCATTCCTTCACTCATCTTTCTCCTCTCCTCCCCCCCCCATCTTCTTCACCATCCTCTGTCCATCCTCCTCTCCTCCTCTCCATTCCTTTCTCTCCTCCTTCCTCCTCCTCCTCCATTCCTCTTCTCCTTCCTCCCACTCTTCCCTTCCTTCCCTCATCCACCTCCCTCTCCATCCTCCTCACTCCTCATCCACTCCACTCCTCTTCCACTCTTCCTTCCATCCACTCCTCCTTTCCTCATCCTTCCTCCATTCCATTCCTCCTCCTCCACTCCCCTTTCCTCTTCCTCCTTTCCTCCTGTCCACTTTCTCCATCTCCTCATCCATTCCTCCTTATCTTTCCTCCATTCCTCCTCCATTCCTACTCATCCCTCCTCCTTCCTCCATCCTTCCTTCCTTCCTCCTCTCCTCCATCCTCCATTCCTCCTCCTCCTCTTCCTTTCCTTCCACTTCTCGTCCACTCCTCCTTCCATCCACTTCCTCCTCTCCACTCCTCTCTCCCTTCCATTCCATTCCTCCATCACTCCCTCTCCTCTTTTCCTTCCTTCCTCTTCCTCCTCTTCCTTTCCTCCGTCCATTCCTTCATCCTCCTCTGTCCATTCCTCCTCTTTCCTCCTTCTCCTCCATTCTTCTCCTCCTCTCCTCTCCTTCCCCATTCCTCCTCTCCATCACTCCTTTCTTCCTTCTCATCCCTCCATCCTCATTCTTCATTTCCTTCATTCCTTACCTCTTCCCTTTCCCTCCCTTTTCTCCCCCCCTTTCATCTCACTCATTCCATCTCTTTTTCACTCTCCCCTCTATTTCCCTTTCCTTCTTTTTATTCTTCTTTCTTCTCCTTTTCTTATCATTCTTTTCCATCTTCAACCCAATATTTTTCTTTTCCCCCTCCCCCCCCCCCACCTTCCTTCCACCTCCTCCATCCTCTCCTTTCTCTTCCTCCATCCTCCCTCTCCTCCTCTCATCCTCTTCTTTCCTCTCCTCCATCCTCCACCACTCCTCCCCTCCCTCCCTCCCATCCCTCCCCTCCTTCCTCCTCCCTCCACCTCCACTCCTTCCTTCCTCCTCTCTCCTCCTTCCTTCTTCCTCCTTCCCCCTCCTTCCCCTCCCCTCTTCCCCTTCCCCCTCTCCACCCCTTCCCACCCCCCTATCCACCATCTCCATTCCTCCTCCTCTCTCCCATCATCTTCCTTCTCCTTCCTCTTCCTTCCTCTTTCTTCCACCTCCATTCCTCCTCCACATCCTCCTCTTCCACTCTCCATTCTCCTTTCCTCTCCTCTCCTTCTCTTATATCTCATTCTCTCTTCCACTTTTCCTTCACCTCTTCCATTTCTCCTTTCCTCCTCATCCTTCCTCCATCATCCTCTCCTTCCTCTTCTTTCCTTCCTCTTCCTCCTCTTCTCCCCACTCTCTTCCTATCCACTCTTTCTTCCTCCACCACTCTCCCTTCCTTCTCCTCCCTCATCATCCTTCCTCGTCCACTCCTCCACCTCCTTCTCCATTTCCTTCTGTCTTGTCATTTCCTCTCCTTCCTCACCTTTCCCTTCCTTCCTTCCATATCCTCCCTTTCCTTTCTTCTCATTCCTTCTCTCCTTCCCCTCCTTCCCCTTCTTTCCTCTCCTTCCACTTCTTCTCCATTTCCTTCCTGTCCATTCCTGTCATCCTCCATCCCCTTCCTCTTTATCCATTCATTCACCATTCCTGTTTCCATTTCTATCACTCATATTTCTTCGTCCCTCACTATCGTCACTTCCTATTCACTCTTATCTCTTTCCTTTCATATCTAATCTCATTTTCTCCCCTCATATATACTAATTAAACTCCTATTTCGTCCAGGCTCACTTAATCAATGGTCCGCTTTAATAAGTGATTAAAAGATCGCAATAAATGTATTAAAAGGCTCACTCAATGAAATGGGTATTTCATAGTGAGTACTCGTAATGATGTATTGGCTCCCCAATATATTCATGTTTTCTTATCTTGTGTCGCCATGTTGGATTAAGCTCTTAATGAGTTCATTTATAGTAAGTGTTAAGGTCGTTATAGTAGTTAAGGTCGTAATTAAACAGGTGGGGACAGCGTGGTGATTAAGGAACAGCGTGGTGATTAAGAGACAGCGTGGTGATTAAGAGACAGCGTGGTGGTTAAGAGACAGCGTGGTGATTAAGAGACAGCGTGGTGGTTAAGAGACAGCGTGGTGATTAAGAGACAGCGTGGTGATTAAGACAAGCGTGGTGATTAGAGACAGCGTGGTGGCTAAGAGACAGCGTGGTGGTTAAGAGACAGCGTGGTGGTTAAGAGACAGCGTGGTGGTTAAAGAGACAGGCGTGGTGATTAAGAGACAGCGTGGTGGTTAAGAGACAGCGTGGTTAAAGAGACAGGCGTGGTGATTAAGAGACAGCGTGGTGGTTAAGAGACAGCGTGGTGGTTAAGAGACAGCGTGGTGGCTAAGAGACAGCGTGGTGGTTAAGAGACAGCGTGGTGATTAAGAGACAGCGTGGTGGCTAAGGGCAAGCGTGGTGGTTAAAGAGACAGCGTGGTGGTTAAGAGACAGCGTGGTGGTTAAGAGACAGTGGTGGATTTAAGAGACAGCGTGTGGTGGTTAAGAGAAGCGTAGTTGCTAAGAGACAGCGTGGTGGTTAAGAGACAGCGTGGTGATTAAGGACAGGTGGTGATTAAGAGACAGCGTGGTGATTAAAGAGACAGCGTGGTGGTTAAGAGACAGCGGTGGTATGTGATTAAGAAGACAGCGTGGTGGTTAAGAGACAGCGTGGTGGTTAGAGACAGCGTGGTGGTTAAGAGAAAGCGTGGTGGTTAAGAGACAAGCGTGGTGGTTAAGAGACAGCGTGGTGGTTAAGAGACAGCGTGGTTAAGAGACAGCGTGGTGGTTAAGAGACAGCGTGGTTGCTAAGAGACAGCGTGGTGGTTAAGAGACAGCGTGGTGATTAAGAGACAGCGTGGTGGTTAAGAGACAGCGTGGTGGTTAAGAGACAGCGTGGTGGTTAAGAGACAGCGTGGTGGTTAAGAGACAGCGTGGTGGTTAAGAGACAGCGTGGTGGTTAAGAGACAGCGTGGTGGTTAAGAGACAGCGTGGTGGTTAAGAGACAGCGTAGTTGCTAAGAGACAGCGTGGTGATTAAGAGACAGCGTGGTTAAGAGACAGCGTGGTTAAGAGACAGCGTGGTGGTTAAGAGACAGCGTGGTGGTTAAGAGACAGCGTGGTGGTTAAGAGACAGCGTGGTGGTTAAGAGACAGCGTGGTGGTTAAGAGACAGCGTGGTTGCTAAGAGACAGCGTGGTTGCTAAGAGACAGCGTGGTGATTAAGAGACAGCGTGGTGGTTAAGAGACAGCGTGGTGGCTAAGAGACAGCGTGGTTGCTAAGAGACAGCGTGGTGATTAAGAGACAGCGTGGTTGTTAAGAGACAGCGTGGTGGATAAGAGACAGCGTGGTGGTTAAGAGACAGCGTGGTGGTTAAGAGACAGCGTGGTGGTTAAGAGACAGCGTGGTGATTAAGAGACAGCGTGGTGGTTAAGAGACAGCGTGGTGATTAAGAGACAGCGTGGTGGTTAAGAGACAGCGTGGTGATTAAGAGACAGCGTGGTGGTTAAGAGACAGCGTGGTTGCTAAGAGACAGCGTGGTTGCTAAGAGACAGCGTGGTGGCTAAGAGACAGCGTGGTGATTAAGAGACAGCGTGGTGGTTAAGAGACAGCGTGGTGGCTAAGAGACAGCGTGGTTGCTAAGAGACAGCGTGGTGATTAAGAGACAGCGTGGTTGTTAAGAGACAGCGTGGTGGATAAGAGACAGCGTGGTGGTTAAGAGACAGCGTGGTGGTTAAGAGACAGCGTGGTGGTTAAGAGACAGCGTGGTGATTAAGAGACAGCGTGGTGGTTAAGAGGCAGCGTGGTGATTAAGAGACAGCGTGGTGGTTAAGAGACAGCGTGGTGATTAAGAGACAGCGTGGTGGTTAAGAGACAGCGTGGTGGTTAAGAGACAGCGTGGTGGTTAAGAGACAGCGTGGTGATTAAGAGACAGCGTGGTGGTTAAGAGACAGCGTGGTGATTAAGAGACAGCGTGGTGGTTAAGAGACAGCGTGGTTGCTAAGAGACAGCGTGGTGGTTAAGAGACAGCGTGGTGGTTAAGAGACAGCGTGGTGATTAAGAGACAGCGTGGTGGTTAAGAGACAGCGTGGTGGTTAAGAGACAGCGTGGTGATTAAGAGACAGCGTGGTGGTTAAGAGACAGCGTGGTGATTAAGAGACAGCGTGGTGGTTAAGAGACAGCGTGGTTGCTAAGAGACAGCGTGGTTAAGAGACAGCGTGGTGGTTAAGAGACAGCGTGGTTGCTAAGAGACAGCGTGGTTGCTAAGAGACAGCGTGGTTGCTAAGAGACAGCGTGTGTGTGTATCTTTCCGTGACTATATAAATGTAACAGGAATCTGAAAAGTCATCCCTCAGGTTAGGGTTAAAACAGCGCTGAGATAATCCTCTCACATCACAGGACTACACAGTAGCACAACTTACAGCACAACCATGTTCATATTACACTGTTTATGTAGGCTACTTTTTTATTAGTAACGCTGTAGGGGGCTCTAACCATAGATATAGAACATATTACATATTATTATATTATATTAGATATTGTTCTATATCTATGGCTCTAACCCCCCCAGCCCCCTCTTAACAACAATTGAGAGTCAAACTCTTTATTTCCTTCACTCTAAGAAATAAATCTGTAAAATAACAGAAAAGGATTGGCAGCTCATTACCACGACTATACCCGTAAATAACAAAAACTGATAAAAAAATGTGGCAACGTGGACTTAATCTCCCAAAACCATTCATCTCACAGACCCCATTGCAGATCTCTTATACAAGCTAACAATACCTAACCAGACCTTACACGTCTTTATAGAAATATCTGCTGTTATGTTATTGACTTTTCCTCCTAATCTGTCAGACAAGATGTGCTTTCATCGCCATGTTTTCCATCTCCATTGTGGGTGTTATCGTGTGTTACCTGGCCAGTTATTGTCCCGTTTCCTGCATTCCAGGAAGAAGAGGGCTCCAGAAGTCTCAGTTAAACAGAAGAAAGGTGAGTAGTGCCGTCGACAGGTGGAGATCAGGGCTCCAGCTGTTCTTTGTTGATTCATTTCCAGATTATTTTCTGGATGAATGGATTAGTGGATCAGTGTTTCTCAAAATACACACACACACACACACACACACACACACACACACACACACACACACACATACACACATACATACTTAGAGTATCTCACAAAAGGGAGTACACCCCTCACATTTTAGTAAATATTTCATTATATCTTTTAATGGGACAACACTGAAGAAATGACCCTTTGCTCCAATGTAAAGTATTAAGTGTCCAGCTTGTATAACAGTGTAAATGTGCTGTCCTCTCAAAATAACTCAACACACAGCCATTAATGTCTACACTGCTGGCAAGTAAAGTCAGTACAACCCTAAATGAAATTGTGAGATACTGTATATACATACATACACACACACATAAATACATACAATTCCTCATGGGGGAGACAGAAACTACACACCATAGCTTTAACTACATTCTCCTGATGATACTTACAGACTTGAACATTGAACATTTTCAACGCAGGCCTTTTACTTGTAACAAAGTATTTGTACAGTGTGGTGTGTGTACTTTTACTGCAGTAAAGGACCTGAGTACTTGTTTCCCAGGCAGGAATCGTTGTGTGTCGAGCCTGCAGAGTCTGGTGCGTTGGTACCAGGACCACGCGTCCTCATGTCCTCACGAGCCCCAGCTCCGAGCGCTGGAGCCCCAGCCCAACTTCTCCACCGCTGCCGTCTGGCGGTGTGGCTCACGCCACTCGTTTGTGCAGTACCTTTTCTCCCCGCCCAGGGCGGCGAGCGACTCTGAACGCGAGGAGCGAGGGAATGGAGACGAAGAAGAAGAAGAAGAAGATGAAGATGAAGAAGAGAGTGCAGCGAAAACAGACGCGTCCGTGGCTAAAGCTGAAGTCTGCAGGAGGAGAAGGAAGGATGCTCAGAAACAGTTCAAAGGTGCAAAATCGTTATTCTTTGACTCATTCAAAGGTTTTTCACTTCACTTGAGTATAGATACCGATACCAGTATCTGTATCGGCTCCGATTCTGCCTAAAAAACGCAAATATCAGCCCGATATATCGGCCGGCCGATAAAATCGGGCTGTCACTAGTAAACATGTTTTAGTAGAAACCCAGAAAACATGTTTAAACTATTATGAAACAAGTATGAAAATGAGCATATGTGGGGCTGCAAGTAACGATTACTTTCTTTGTCAATTAATCTGTTGCTTTTAGATGAATGGATGAGTTGTCTGGTCTCTAAAATGTGGATCAGTGTTCCCCAAAAAGCCCAAAATAAACGTCCTCACATGTCTCGTTTTGTCCCCAACTCAAAGATCTTCAGTGTCCTGTCCCAGAGGAGAGAAGACACTAGAACAATATTCACATTTAACAAGCTGACATCACTCAAGTTTACCTGTTTTCATAAAAAATTACTCCAACTGTGGCCGGGTTGGTTCAGTGGGTAGAGCAGGCGCTCTACCAGGGTTCAAGTCTGTAACGATTTCCTGCATGTCTTCCCCCCCCCTCTCTCTCTCCCCTTTCTCACCTAGCTGTCCTGTCAAATAAAGGCGGAAAAGCCCAAAAAATAATCTTTAATGAAAAAATAAACTGATTTAAGCAATTATCAAAACCTTTGGCGATTCATTTAATAGTTGACAATGAATTCATTAATTTCTGCAGCTGTTGTCTATGTAATGATATGGGATCTTTTTAAATGTTAATCAGAATTATATTCTATATTGAAAAAATCTCTTTTTTTATTCATCTGGGTTTCTTCCGTAGCTGTGGGACAACATGTGGAAGTTTCTGAGCAACAACAGACAACCATGAGCCCGATCCAACAGGCTGCAACTCCAGCCCAGCTGCCCAGGGAAGAGGCCTCCTCGCAGGATGTCCCACTGACGGGACAGCCCGTCTGGGAGATGGAGATGGAGATGGAGCGACAGGAAGGCCCCCCAGCAGCAGAGTTTCACTCAGTCTCCTCAGAGGAGGAGGAGGAGGAAGAGGAGGAGGATCTGAGGCTAGGCAGAGACCCAGAAGACGAGATCAGGACCATGCCGCACGGTAGGGTTGTGCAATTAATCAAAGTTTTAAGCCGCCTACACATGACTGCAGAGAGTCTGAGATCTCCATGAATCCTCTTTAATTTAAGCCCTGATGTGCAGAGTCACCACCACTCTCCTCTCACTGTCACTGTCAAACTGCTGCGAATAAAACCTAGCCTGACCAGCCAGCCCCACATCCAGATGTTGGGTCTGGGAACTCCGCGTTGGTCAGGGCTCAATCCGAGGGGCGGGATAAACTGTTGTCTTTCAAATTCCCTCTACACCAATAGGATATCTCTCTAACCAATCAGAGCAACGCTAGCTGATAGATTAAACTTTAAACTCTGAACACATCTTCCTTTTTTAAGAATGACTTCAGAGCCGTTCTTTGTTCTTTTCTCAAAGAAAAGATGAACTCCAAGTCTTCAGAAGACCTCTGTTCACCAGCAGCAGCAGCAGCAGCCATAAGCCCCGCCCACCCACTCTATACACGATGTGATTGGCCCGACCAGAGTTTGGTTTTTCCAGCTCGCAAGCCAACGGAGAGTTACTAGACGACCCTGGCTGCAGATTACATGTCCTGCCGCTAGGGCGGTCTAGACTTCTAGGCTACATAAAACTAACTAACTACATAAAATTCATACTATTCACCAACACGGGTCGCATCGCTTTGGACAAAAAACTTAAGCCGACTACACGTGATCACCGGCAAACCTGTGAGGTAGGGAACAGAGCAGAGAGGCGAAGAACAACGCAGGAACCTTCTGGAATTGGTCAGCAGCACCGAACTCAAAGGTGAAATCATTAGCTCAGCGTTCGGTGTGTGGCGGATGCCTAGTTGGGCCTAGACTGCTCCCCCCCGTAGGAAACCAATGGCACGGCCAGCATAGAGCGGCTTTTTCACAGATCATGTGTAGACCGCTTTAACCGTGGTTACGGTTTCGGCTCCTAATGAACGATGTCATCGAGAAAAACATTTATTTTGCACATTAGGTTTTGCAGGTAAACTCTTATTTTGTCTTGTGTTCTGAAGGAGAAAGTATGAAGGTGTTTCCACTGTTGATTTGTTTCACTCTTTCGCTGTTTTTTTTAACTTCAATAAATGCAAAATCTTTCCAAAAGTCAGTGAAGAAATCGTGTTAGGGCTCTGACACACCACCCCGACGGTGGACCAAAAAGGCTTGTTAAATTTGGAAGTGATGATCAGATTTGAAACCAAATCCTCCAAACGATTCCAATAAAGAAACGATTCAGATGGAATCGTAATTTTTGAAACTATTCCAAGTAGGGGTGAGGGAAAAATCGATAGGGCATAGCATCGCGATATTTTTCGTGGTAATACTGTATCGATACACAGACGCCAAGTATGGATCTGTTATTATATATGTGCTGGTCAGTCAGTCTGCTTCATAATCTGATTTTGCAGCAATAACACTGAAGTGAGATGAACAAACAGAGAAAAGTATCTTTTTAGATAAAACAGATGTTGACATCGTCTTCTTTTGGGGACATCATTTGAACAGTAACGAGCCATAATTTCGTTATGGCTCGTTACTGTTTTGCATGGTTGAACGGTGTTAGAAGATGGCTTGTGGCCGATGATGCTTGCTTAATATCTTGTACTGAATGTGAATGCTGTTTGGTGTTTAGATATGCTGGTGCTTTGCTGCTTCTTGTGGCTCTGCATGGCTAACAGGGATAGCTTCTCTGATGCTCTAGCTGTCTGTGTGGTGTCTTGTTGATTTCTGTCTGTATAGTTTAACCTGTACTAATGTCTTGCTCTTTCCTTTTTCTCTGGTCTATAACCATCTGGCCAAAAGGACTACAGTTGAAAATTAGCCGGCTGGCTAACACTGGCACATCTACAGAAATGCTGATTAATGTGTGTTGTCCTTTTTATAAATAAAGAATAAGAAGTTGCCAAAGTTTTCTTTTTGGGGACATAATTTGAAATTGGGGAAAAATTTGAAGTTGGAAAAAAGGTAATAAATTGCAATATATCGCAGAATATTGCAATATCTTTAAAATCGCAATAATATCGTATTGTGACATAGGCCTAAGCATCGTGAGGGTCTCGTATCGTAGCTTATTAATTTTATGTTGATGCTGTTTTCATGCTGAATACTTATTACCAAGAATGTACAGCACATCTCTGTAACAAAATTAAGGTTGACATTTTACCTCAGATATACCGTGAAATACTTTGATTACTTTATTAAGGTTATTGTGTATTAACGTTCTCTAGTGTTAAATATGCAAAGGATTATCTTATTCATATATGCATCTTTTGCATGACTCTTTTGGAGAACTCAGATTTACAGATTTGTCATTAAATCAACTAATCAATTAGTCGATAGAATTGAATGAGTGGTAGTCGACTAAGAATTTCTTCAATCGAACATAATATCGTATTGTGACATAGGCCTAAGCATCGTGAGGGTCTCGTATCGTGAGGCCTCTGGTGATTCCCACCCCTAACTCCAGGTAGGAATCGGTTCTCGATGCCCTAACCCTGATTACGATTCTCTTCTCTCTTCCCATAATCGAGCAGCCCTACCGCCCGCATACGAGTGTGTTGCCGTGGCGTCCTTGGAGGACAAACTGGAGAAGACGGACTCGGACTCGGAGCTGTCCCGGAGCGTGAGGGGCTCTGTCGGGCTGCAGGAAGAGGACCAGAGCGTGAGGGGCTCTGTCGGGCTGCAGGAAGAGGACCAGAGCGTGAGGGGCTCTGTCGGGCTGCAGGAAGAGGACCAGAGCTCGCTGTTTGACCCCCAGACGCTGCAGACCATGGTGACCAGCTGTGAGATCCCCGACCAGAGGACCGCGCTAGAAGGCTCGCAGGTCGGTCGGTCAGCGAGGACCTCGCACACACGGTTGAGGCTTCATTCGTTTTTTAGACAAAAACTATCTTATTATTATTATTATTATCAATATCGTAATATCATAATATCATAATATAGTATAAGTGTCTGTTCCTGGTTTTAAATGCTGCATTACAGTAAAGTGATGTCATGTCCTGATCTTACCAGACTGTTATATAACTATTATTCACCTTTACCCACTCAGTCATTATATCCTCATTAACTGATGATTATTCATCTAAAATCTCATTGTGTAAATATTTAGTGAAAGCACCGATTAGTCAACGCTACGATATCGCTGTGGGATCGATATCGAGGTATTTTGTCAGAAATATGTTTTTGTGATATTTGATTTTCTCCGTATCGCCCAGCCCTACGTGTGGCTGTATGTCTCCTTAGACCAGAACCTAGTGGTGAGGAGGTCTCCTTAGACCAGAACCTAGTGGTGAGGAGGTCTCCTTAGACCAGAACCTAGTGGTGAGGAGGTCTCCTTAGACCAGAACCTAGTGGTGAGGAGGTCTCCTTAGACCAGAACCTAGTGGTGAGGATGTCTCCTTAGACCAGAACCTAGTGGTGAGGAGGTCTCCTTAGACCAGAACCTAGTGGTGAGGATGTCTCCTTAGACCAGAACCTAGTGGTGAGGAGGTCTCCTTAAACCAGAACCTAGTGGTGAGGATGTCTCCTTAGACCAGAACCTAGTGGTGAGGAGGTCTCCTTAGACCAGAACCTAGTGGTGAGGAGGTCTCCTTAGACCAGAACCTAGTGGTGAGGATGTCTCCTTAGACCAGAACCTAGTGGTGAGGAGGTCTCCTTAGACCAGAACCTAGTGGTGAGGAGGTCTCCTTAAACCAGAACCTAGTGGTGAGGATGTCTCCTTAGACCAGAACCTAGCGGTGAGGAGGTCTCCTTAGACCAGAACCTAGTGGTGAGGAGGTCTCCTTAAACCAGAACCTAGTGGTGAGGATGTCTCCTTAGACCAGAGCCTAGTGGTGAGGAGGTCTCCTTAGACCAGAACCTAGTGGTGAGGATGTCTCCTTAGACCAGAACCTAGTGGTGAGGAGGTCTCCTTAGACCAGAACCTAGTGGTGAGGATGTCTCCTTAGACCAGAACCTAGTGGTGAGGAGGTCTCCTTAGACCAGAACCTAGTGGTGAGGATGTCTCCTTAGACCAGAACCTAGTGGTGAGGAGGTCTCCTTAAACCAGAACCTAGTGGTGAGGATGTCTCCTTAGACCAGAACCTAGTGGTGAGGAGGTCTCCTTAGACCAGAACCTAGTGGTGAGGAGGTCTCCTTAAACCAGAACCTAGTGGTGAGGATGTCTCCTTAGACCAGAACCTAGTGGTGAGGAGGTCTCCTTAGACCAGAACCTAGCGGTGAGGAGGTCTCCTTAGACCAGAACCTAGTGGTGAGGATGTCTCCTTAGACCAGAACCTAGTGGTGAGGAGGTCTCCTTAAACCAGAACCTAGTGGTGAGGATGTCTCCTTAGACCAGAACCTAGTGGTGAGGAGGTCTCCTTAGACCAGAACCTAGTGGTGAGGAGGTCTCCTTAGACCAGAACCTAGTGGTGAGGATGTCTCC
The DNA here is from genome assembly GCF_010015445.1 of Perca fluviatilis. Classification (NCBI taxonomy): domain Eukaryota; kingdom Metazoa; phylum Chordata; class Actinopteri; order Perciformes; family Percidae; genus Perca; species Perca fluviatilis. Next base: position 708,164 of record NC_053126.1, read on the forward strand.
TTAGACCAGAACCTAGTGGTGAGGAGGTCTCCTTAGACCAGAACCTAGTGGTGAGGAGGTCTCCTTAAACCAGAACCTAGTGGTGAGGATGTCTCCTTAGACCAGAACCTAGCGGTGAGGAGGTCTCCTTAGACCAGAACCTAGTGGTGAGGAGGTCTCCTTAGACCAGAACCTAGTGGTGAGGATGTCTCCTTAGACCAGAGCCTAGTGGTGAGGAGGTCTCCTTAGACCAGAACCTAGTGGTGAGGATGTCTCCTTAGACCAGAACCTAGTGGTGAGGAGGTCTCCTTAGACCAGAACCTAGTGGTGAGGATGTCTCCTTAGACCAGAACCTAGTGGTGAGGGAGGTCTCCCTAGACCAGAACCTAGTGGTGAGGATGTCTCCTTAGACCAGAACCTAGTGGTGAGGAGGTCTCCTTAAACCAGAACCTAGTGGTGAGGATGTCTCCTTAGACCAGAACCTAGTGGTGAGGAGGTCTCCCTTAGACCAGAACCTAGTGGTGAGGAGGTCTCCTTAAACCAGAACCTAGTGGTGAGGATGTCTCCTTAGACCAGAACCTAGCGGTGAGGAGGTCTCCTTAGACCAGAACCTAGCGGTGAGGAGGTCTCCTTAGACCAGAACCTAGTGGTGAGGATGTCTCCTTAGACCAGAACCTAGTGGTGAGGAGGTCTCCTTAGACCAGAACCTAGTGGTGAGACCAGAACCTAGTGGTGAGGATGTCTCCTTAGACCAGAACCTAGTGGTGAGGAGGTCTCCTTAAACCAGAACCTAGTGGTGAGGATGTCTCCTTAGACCAGAGCCTAGTGGTGAGGATGTCTCCTTAGACCAGAACCTAGTGGTGAGGAGGTCTCCTTAGACCAGAACCTAGTGGTGAGGAGGTCTCCTTAGACCAGAACCTAGTGGTGAGGATGTCTCCTTAGACCAGAACCTAGTGGTGAGGAGGTCTCCTTAGACCAGAACCTAGTGGTGAGGATGTCTCCTTAGACCAGAACCTAGTGGTGAGGAGGTCTCCTTAGACCAGAACCTAGTGGTGAGGAGGTCTCCTTAAACCAGAACCTAGTGGTGAGGATGTCTCCTTAGACCAGAACCTAGCGGTGAGGAGGTCTCCTTAGACCAGAACCTAGTGGTGAGGAGGTCTCCTTAGACCAGAACCTAGTGGTGAGGATGTCTCCTTAGACCAGAACCTAGCGGTGAGGATGTCTCCTTAGACCAGAACCTAGTGGTGAGGGAGGTCTCCTTAAACCAGAACCTAGTGGTGAGGATGTTCCTAGACCAGAACCTAGTGGTGAGGATGTCTCCTTAGACCAGAACCTAGTGGTGAGGAGGTCTCCTTAGACCAGAACCTAGTGGTGAGGATGTCTCCTTAGACCAGAGCCTAGTGATGAGGAGGTCTCCTTAGACCAGAACCTAGTGGTGAGGATGTCTCCTTAGACCAGAGCCTAGTGATGAGGAGGTCTCCTTAGACCAGAACCTAGTGGTGAGGAGGTCTCCTTAGACCAGAACCTAGAGGTGAGGAGGTCTCCTTAGTCGTACCAGATTGTGAAGCAGCTCTGTCAGAAAGAAGAGGCGTCCTGTCATCCAGATCAGACCCGAAATATAATCGGACCAAAACAGAGGCTCAGCTAGCACAGCGTGTGTCTACCTTTTGTATGTGTATATCTTTTATAATACATTACAGGCCAAAAGTTTGGACACACCTTCTCATTCAATGCGTTTCCTTTTTATTTTCATGACTATTTACATTGTAGATTCTCACTGAAGGCATCAAAACTATGAATGAACACATATGGAATTATGTACTTAACAAAAAAGTGTGAAATAACTGAAAACATGTCTTATATTTTAGATTCTTCAAAGTAGCCACCCTTTGCTTTTTTGATAACTCTGCAAACCCTTGGTGTTCTCTCAATGAGCTTCATGAGGTAGTCACCTGAAATGGTTTTACCTTCACAGGTGTGCTTTGTCAGGGTTCATTAGTGGAAGTTTTTCCCTTATTAATAAAAAAGCAAAGGGTGGCTACTTTGAAGAATCTAAAATATAAGACATGTTTTCAGTTTTTCACACTTTTTTGTTAAGTACATAATTCCATATGTGTTCATTCATAGTTTTGATGCCTTCAGTGAGAATCTACAATGTAAATAGTCATGAAAATAAAAAGGAAACACATTGAATGAGAAGGTGTTGTCTATACTTTTGGCCTGTACTGTATATCAGGTGTGAATGTAGCAGTAGTGTAGCTGTAGCCTAAAGGACGAAAGGGAACAAGTCCCTCCAGAAAAACGATCGCATAATTCAACGCATAATCAGCCAAAGTCCGTATATTTATGCGGGGGCCGCATTTTTTCAGATACGCCGCACTTTCGCTGCATAAATTGCCGATTTCCGATCACTTTTTTTTCTCTTTTTCATCAAAGCGCAGTTTTTGCAAGTTCCCACAACTTCATCGCATAAAATTGCATAAATATCCCGCATATTCCATCGCATTATTTAAGAAAACGTGCCTCATAATAGAGGATTTTTGCCCCGCAACAATCACAAAAAAACTCCACATTTTTCTGGAAGGACTGGAAGGGAATGTGCTGGTTTGACACAACACACATGTGTGTATCTTTTATAATATACCCCTTTAAATA